>NC_135776.1:16805963-16834062 GCF_028453695.1 Augochlora pura | reverse complement strand
CCCCCCTCGATAAGTTATCGACGTTCTATTTCGCGGTCGCGAAGGTCCGGAAAAGAAAAGCATCCGCGCGGAGAGTTCTCTACCCTCTGGAAGTCGGGCAAATCCGGTAGTTCGACGAGCGTGCTCTCTCCGCCGTACCAATCTCCATCGTTGCAACAATCCGCTGGAAAAAGGGTAGAAATGAGGAATTTCACGCGCGACTTATTTTATCATCGATACCGGAACCGGCGACGAGTACTTACGGAGAGAGAGGGGGGGGGGCGAGGGTAGGGGGGTGGGTTTACGGCGACGCGACAGAAAACTGTATTCGAAAACGGGGATTTATCATCGATACACCCACGGGAATATCGCGCGAAGGCGGAAGAGCGTCGGTCGCGCCGCCGGTTGCCGGTCTCCACTCCCGCCTTCCACTTATCGACGCAAAATATTTGCCAGAAGTCGGCCATTCCGCCGTCGCCCTTCCTCGCTCTCTTCGTCCACCCTCCTCACCCTCCGCCGCGCCGGAGCCCACCACCCTCTATACGCCAGAATTTCCGCTCGAACTTCATTCGCTCTCCTACCAAGCAAGCTCTCTCACGTGTATTACGAGTGGAGGAGGCGCCGGTTGCAACAGTGGCAACGGGAAGAGCACCTTGTAATCTAGCTGCCGAGAACCGTGTGAATCGAAAGGTGAAGATGAAGCTGGGAAGTAGCGAAGGAAAGTGGAGTAACCTTTCCTCGATGCATATCTACGGTAATATACGTGTGCGCGGCGGCGACGGAGGGTGGGGGGTTGCAACGCGGTAAAAATCATCCGCCGAACTACTCGGCGAACGATGTTACGCGCGGCGTAACGCGACCGAATGGGTTCACGTTTTTACAGCTGCGTACCGGAGAGTTTACGTATAGAAAGGGATGATTTTAATCTTTTAGGTATGACGCGCCATTGTAGCGGCTTTCGCGGATGTTTCGCGGTTTATTTAATTGAGAATTTAACTGTACAAAGGATGGTGTTCGAGGATGAGGGACTTTTGACCTTTTAGGGGTGACGCGCCGTTATAGCTCTTTCACAGATGTTTCGTGGTTTGTTTAATTGAAAATTTAATTATAGAAAGCGATAGTATGCGATAGCGTTCGAGAACACGGGACGTTTTTAACCCTTTGCACTCGAGTGGTGACTCTGAGGCACCACTAAAATTATTCGTTGCAAAATAATTTTTTTAACGATAAGGTTTAAATTTAAAAAATTATGAAGTGGTAAAACGGTTGGTAGGAGTCACAAGAATAAATTTTGTATGCATAAAAATTGATTTTGTTGAATAGAATGGAAATACCGCGAACCAGAGAAATTATTTCAGATTTACAGTTAAAATGGCTCCGGGTGCAAAGGGTTAACCTTTTAGGTATAACGCGCTATTATAGCGACTTTTGTATGTTATATTATGCATACATATATGCGCTATATTATGAATAAATTAAAGTATATAGCTATACCAGAAATATATATATATATATATATATATATATATATATATATATTCAGAAAAATGGTAATTTAGTTATGAAAAATTTCATTCCCTGAAAATTCAGTTGTGCTTAAAAAGTCAACCCTTTGCACCCGGTTAGCGATTTCAAAGGGCCACTAGAAATGGCTATACTATTTTTTCGATATTCAATTTTGTATTCGATACATTTTTAGAATATAGAAGTCTTTTGCAAGCCAACGGGTTCAATTTCCAATATATTCAACTTTTAACCCTTTCAACTTGATTAAAGACCCTGAAGTGCTAGTACAAAAGGTTGTATAATTTTTTAGAAGATTTTTCATGTTATTTGAGTTCGTATTTCGTTGATTTTTTTAGAGATGGAAGTCTTTTGTAGGACAATTTTTTATGTATTCAATTTTTAACCCTTTGTAGTCGATTGACGACTTTGAAATGGCTATAATATTTTTTAAAAGAATTATTGTATTGTTCAAGTATGTATTTGATCGATTTTTAGAATATAGAGATCTACTTCATGCTGAAAGGTTCAATTTCCTATATGTATATTCAACTATTAACCCTTTACAATCGATCGAGAACTTTGAAGCGGCGCTAAAAACTATTTTGCTATTTCTTAGAAGAATTGTCACATTATTCAAGCTTGCATTTGATACATTTTTATGGGTTAGAAGCCAACAGGTTCAATTTCCTATGCATCTAATAAAAGCAATTATGCTAAATGGAATATAAATCGAATCATGTTATAAATCTTCGAGCTGAAATTTCTACTACGACACATGCGCGTAAAAAAGAAAACAATTCTTAACATATTTTGCAATCTGACAACTTTTCCACAAAAAAAGCAGGAGAACAAATTTTTACAATATTCAATTCTATGTGAGAAATAGTATGGAAATATATTTTAACAAAATTCACTTTAAAAAATCACTATTAGATTTCCACCTGAAATACACCTTACAATAATCAGAATAATTCGCATCATCAATTAAAAAATATACTCTAAAAAGCAGAATAAAAAATGCTACCAATCTCTAGCAACAATTTATACCAAACAAATCACAACGATCCATAGCCTAATCAGATCCACAATCTAATCACCGATAACAGACGAATACGCCAATGAACGACCACTCGCCATTACCTTCCAATAACTATAACAATATAATTCTCAACTAATTAAAATTTGAACTAATTAATCCAACAAATACGACAATAAATAATAGTCTTATACCGTAATCATCGATCCAGTTATACTGCCAGGCACTGTTCGCAAACGAGCTCATTGCCGGCTCGAACAATAGTGAATAAGTCGGTGGCCGCATAATGAAAATTTGATCTATACGTATAATTGTTTGAAAAAAAAAAAAAAAAATACGGGTCTCCACCGTGCATTCCCAGCCCCGAGCCATTCCTTTCATCGTCCCCCCGGCCGCTCTTTTCTCTTTCTCTCACCTCCTCCCCCTCCCCCAACGCCGCCGCCGTCGCCGACGCGTTTCGATTCGTTGTTACGACGATATCTCGCGGCGGTCGCGGAGCCCCGGGTGTACGCGGCAATTGCCAGGAATTAATTGGGCTCTATCACGTCAAACGATTCAGTTCGGCCAAATTACTTCACGGTTGTTTAGTTTCGGATCGCGTGAATACCGGAGGGGTTGAACGAGCTGCGGCGGCGGCGGCGCCACCATCGACGCCCGATGCGGATTCGTGCCGCGTCGAATATACCCTTCTTTACTTCTTCCATTTTTCCTCGGACGGTCGACGCGCGAGAAGCCTCTCTCGCGTACCATAAAACACTGAGCCCCCTCGCCCCTTTCGTTCACGCCTTTTATGATAGGGAAAATATTGTGTTGATCCTCGATCCCCCCCCCCCCCCCCCCCCCTCCTTCCGTTAATTTGTTATTGATTGAGCCCGACGTCGCGCCGCCCCGGATTTATGGAATGTCTCGGAGGGTTGCACACACACACACACACACACTTTCCGTTCGAGCTGCTTTTGTCCACACGATCGCGATTAATACGACCCGCAAATAGTCGCGAATTGCGGAGGGGATCTCGCTCCACCCGGATCAGGTCCCATTAGCGCGGCATTTTTTAATTCGACCGGATCGCTGCTGGGAAATAGATGTGGACTGCTTTGGGAAGGGGATCGTTGCGCATAGTTTAATATGTATATTGTGCGTGGTTCATTTTACCGTGCTCCAATTTTACTGTATTTATTTTTACTGTGCTTCAATTTTACTCTATTTATTTTTACTGTGTTTAATTTTATTTATTACTGTATTAATTTTTACTGTATTTATATTACTATATTATGCTATGTATGTTTTATATTTTACTATAGTTTACTATATTTATTTGACTATATTTTACTATAGTTTACTATATTTATTCTACTATATTCAGCTATATTCGTTTTCTTATATTTTACTATAGTTTACTATATTTATTTGTCTACATTTTGCTACATTTGTTCTTCTATATTTTACTATAGTTTACTATATTTTGCTATACTTGTTTTCTTATATTTTACTATAGTTTACTATATTTTGCTATACTTGTTTTCCTATATTTTACTATAGTTTACATATTTATTTGAGTATACTTTGCTATATTTGTTTTCCTACAGTTTACTATGGTTTACTATATTTATTTTACTATATTTGTTTTCCTATATTTCACTATAGTCTACTATATCTATTTTACTAAGAGCGACCTTAACACTTTGATTGCAACAACAACGTTCTAAAAAATTTCACAAATTTAACCCTTCACAATCGGAGCCATTTTTACCCTAAATCTAAGGTAATAACTTTTCTAATATACAGTATTTCTATTTTATGCGAGTGCATTTTTGTGCATACGAAAATGTTTCTTCTGTGCCATTTTAACAACTGTTGTCGTATAATAATTTGTTCAATCTAATCTTTGTTGATACAACAATTATTTTAGCTGAAAGTATAATGTGTAATATAAAATATTTAATATAAGAGTATAATAAGAATTATTCTAGCTCTTGGCTAAAATATATATTAGCTATAATAATATTATAGTAAATAATATATAGCCATAATAATATTATAATAAAATATCAGAATAATACCTAAAATATATATTAACTATAATTTACAATATTAACCATATAATACAGAAGCACAATAACAATTATTTTATCATCAATATAATATCCAAGGAGACAACAATTAAAGCAATCTACTCGACCGAATTAAAGCGCGAGACTATCCGATTGGCCGGGTAATCGTCAATCAAACCGGTATCGCGTACAAAAATACACAATACCGACCGACACTAGCCTCCGCTCTATATTTATATTTCATTCGAACAGGAAGCCAGGTTTCTTGTTGATTAGCAACGTGCGTCCGCGAGATCGATAAGCATCGGAAAAACCAACAGGTCGGAGAGAAGTCGTCGGAAGTAGTATCCTGATATCGACATCTCGCTTCCAGTATTTCTTCCATTCTCCTCGATTTTTCGCGTTCCCGTTTCTTCCCGTATTTATCCGTCGGACAAGGAGCAAACCATCTCCGCCGTCCGTTATTATTTTATCTTTCATATTAGGTTTTGCCGAGCAGCGCGATCCGCCGCCGGGTGAAAAACCAGTGTTAATTCGTTCGCTTAGAAGCCGGGCCGGAAAGCTTCCCGATGCGAATCCGATGGACACGCCGGAATAGAAAACTGATAACGTCGGCGAAAGCTTGGCTGGATTGGGTATTTTAGAGCTGAAAATTTTCAGACTGGTTAGGCGATCCAAACATTGGCGAATCTCAATATAATACTGATTCATCTCCAAATCTCAAAATGACTTCGCAGTGTTAAGGAGATACTTTACGTGTCCGCACACCAGATACATTTCGGAATACAAAGACACCACTTGAAATAGGCATAGCTTCGAACTCTTAGATAGACTAGCAACTCGTAATAATCTTGAACACGTTCCATGTATCTCCACCGGAGAGTGTAAATATATTTGTTCTTAACATTCACGGTGTAAATTTGTTCCTCCTGCTAGTGGAGGTGGTCCTTCGAGTTAGTCGACACAACACGTGTAAATTTCTCAAAAGCTCGAACGATTTTACTAAAATCAACCGCGAGCACCAACAATATTAATCCCTTGACGTAACCTCGACGACTCCAACACGTGACAAAGACTCCTAGCAACAATTTATCAACTCCAAATACCAATTCCGTATAAACAAAATTCTGACATCATCTAAAGACGAAAGCAATCAATTTATTCCACTCATTCGAAACGTCCGTTCCGTTTCAAACTCTATCCGAATATTAATAAAAATCGCTATACTTCGAGCGGGCAAAAGTATCAGACGCGGGAAAACGCACGGGGATCGAAAGAACACAAAGGAGCAATCTGTATTCCGCGAGAATTACAAAGCTGTACAATAATCTGCTAAAAGCATTCACGGATTACGATCAAATTAATTTCTCGTTTCAATTAGGAAAGTCCGGACCTCCGCGCGCGCGCGCGCGACCGAATGCTAAATGTTTATAAAAAAGGACGAGCAAATATTTCACAATTCAGCAGGAAAATAATGCCGTGTTATTCGGTGCTCGCGATTCCCTGACCCCTCCGCCCCTACCGGTTTGCTTTTAAATCTACGCGAGACTCGGCTTTTCAATCAGCCGGGATAACGCAACGCAACATTGAGCGGGAGATAGAATTTTTAATTTACCATATCATTATTGTTCTTCCGCAATGCCGGGACGATATTGCCAGGTTAAAAAGCGATTCGAATTGCCATCGCTGACGCCGCACGGTGGCCAATCGAGCGATGCGAACACAACTCGTGAAATCGAGATTTGAAACATTTATTTTTGTAATATGTCCATGATCTATAGTATTTATATTTATATAAACAATTTAGAGAAGCTTCATTTATTTTTACGATTATACTATCGAGAGAATTGAGCGCTTGTTATTTTCATTGTTATATGGTTTCTTCCATATTATTATAACAAATCTTGCTGCTATTACTTGTCTATTTTTTATTATATTTATATATTTTACTAAGTAGTTTAATAAAAATTATTGCAGTTATGCCAAGGTTATGTCACTTGTTATTTTCATTGTTATATGGTTTCTTCTATATTATTATAACAAATCTTGCTGTTATTACCTGTCTATTGTCTATTATGATTTTATATTTTACCAAGTAGTTTAATAGAAATTATCAAATTTATTTCAAGGTTATGTCTCTTGTTATTTTGATTGTTACATGGTTTCTTCTATATTGTTATACCAAATCTTGCTGTTATTACCTGTCTATTGTCTATTATAATTTTATACTTTACCAAGTACTTTAATAAAAATTATTAACTTTATCTCAAGATTATGTTACATGTTATTCTAATTATTGCAATTTCCTCTACGTTATTATACCAAATCCTTCCGTCATAACCGGTCTATTATAATTTCATATTTCACCAAGTACCATAATAAAAATGATTAAAATCATGCCAAGCTTAACGTTATCTCAATAAAAATAATTACGGTGCTCGGATAAGAAATTGATTAATTTATAAGACGAGACTGTGGTTCCTCGCGGCGCGCCGATGCGATCGATTCACGGCGCGCCAATTCGAATTACGGAATATCTTCGTAAAGGGGATCGCCGGGTATTTATTCCCCCGGCCGCGGGATCTGTCCGGCGATCATTTTTCTCGTGATTGTGCGGCCGCGGGAGCAGGAAGCGGCCGACGCTTAATGGAACGGAGAGGGAGCAGCGAGAGAGCGCACACGAACGGATAAGAAATGATCGGCCTGTTATTACCACGACGGAATGACGTTACTCGCCGGCGAGACCGTGGAGAAAGAGAAAATAGGTTGCGTGTTCCAGCATCCTTATACCCCGCGCCGCGCCGGTGCTCGGTCAGGATACAATCATTTATTCTCGGTGACACTTGTTACACTGCCGTGTATCACGATTCGTCGAACGCGAACAAGCAGTCGGTGGGGGAGGGGGGAGGCGGGAAGTTCGCGAACCGAGACGGGAACAAGGTTGAACTTTCCTCCTTGGAAACCCGTCCGGGGGGAAGAGATTTTTTAAAAATTACTCGCGACTTGAATCCGCTCGCGGCGCACCGGCCCGTAATTGCTGTTGTTCATTTGCGCGCCCGTTAAAAAAATATACACGGCATTGTTCTCCCGATTCCCGGTGGCGACAATGGCCGAGCAGGTGTGCGACATCCGTGAATATTGTAATCGGCGGCGGGGGTTCTAAACGCTGCGGTGAAATAATATCTGAAGTCACGTGTCGAAGTGTGATGCAGTGACGCGTGAAGGGGTTAATGTGCTGTATTTTAAAATTGGAGCTTGTTCTTGTAATTAATGTGTAACCTGTATGTATAAATCGATGTGGAATTATGGTACGTTCCCAATGATGTGCATGTAGTACTCACAGTGCTATATTACAGTATAATGTAGTACAAAATGTAGTACATAATATAGTACATGATATAGTATAGTATCCGCGATATATTTTCAATAATATAATTCAATGCAGAGTTATGGCATGTCTTTAATGATGCAGCTCTAGTACCTATAATGGTATATGATAATATAGTATAGTATATAATACACTATAGTATAGTAAATAATATAATATTTTATAGTAACTGTAATATGTTTTCAATGATGTATCAATTGTACCTATAATATTGTACGACTATATAATATATTATAATATCTATATTATTATACTATAGTATAACAAAGTCCATAATATGGTATATTATAGTATAGTTCTATATGCCTAATATACAGATAGTATATTTTTAATAATGCAATTCAATGCAGAGTTATGGCATGTCTTTAACAATATACATCTACAGTATCTAGAGTGCTATAATATATTATACTAGACTATACTATAATATATATATATATATATATATATATACTATAATATAGTACACCATGATACCTACAATATATTTTTAATTTTATAATTCAATGTAGAATTATGGCATGTCTTTAATTATGTATCTATAGTGTCCATAGTCTACTATACTGTACTACACAGTAGTATATAACCATGCTATAGTATAATATACTATATTATAGTACCTATAATATATAATACAGTATTCTACAGTATATTTCTATTAATGTTATTCGATGCAGAATGACGCCATGTTTTTAATGATATACTTATAGCACCTATAGTACTATACTATAGTATAATTTAGTAAAGAATATTATTATACCTATACTACCACCTATAATATATTTTTAATAATGTCATCCAATTCAGAGTTACATCACGTTTTTAATAACGTAATTCAATTCGCAATTATGATATTTTTTTTTAATAACATAATGCAACATACTATAACAGCAAGCTTTTAATAATGTGATTCAACGCAGAATCGCGGCAAGCTTTTAATAACATCGTTCAATCCAGAATTATGATACCTATTTAAGAACCTAATTCAATTCCGCATAACGATACGATTTTAATTATGACAAATACGACTTTAACTTCATGTCAGTATCTCGACCACCGGAAATTCGCATTGCCTCCTAGAGCAATCCATTATTCTCTGTATATAGCGCGAATATTTCTTACAACAATAACATAGACATTTTAAAACTGCGACATTATTAATTAACCACAATTTCCAATTTTAACCTATTGACCTACTAGCCTATTTTACGATTACTGTGATTAAAAATCTTTCGATTACAATTATTATTTAGAAGGAATTAAAGTAGGTTAATATTAGGTTGTAGGCTACCGGAAAGGTTATGGTCGATGATGTTATTTTGCATTCTTCAAAAATGATATTTGTAAATTGCAATCACCGTGACAACAGTAATTTGACTGTGACGTACAATAAACATTATTAAATGGAAGTAAAATTTATTATTTTCTTTCATATTAAATATACTTTAATATTTAAATATTAAATTGAAATATTAAATTTTATTTCAATTTTAAACAATAAATTAATGTTGACGCTTAATAAATTATTACTGGTAATTCTCATCACGAGTGATTGTTTCAACTATCTAATTTAGTGACAGGCAATCCGCAATGATACCGAACGCGATAATAAACGCAGCAACAAACGGGTTATTTTTCAAAAAGACAAGCGTTCGAAAGCGCTCGGAACGGATTAGGTTATGCGGTTCGGATTCGCATCGACTGCAAGGATTTTCTCAGATAGCGGTGTTGTTTCTCATACGGTACGTGACCGTGTGAATATTATCACGCACACGTGACTGCGGAACGTTTCCGAGTCGGCGAAGGCCTTGTAATTTTCCCGACACCTACGAAGGCGCGTGCAACTACTCGATCTCGCTCTACGATGGGGGATGCAGCTGACTGCATCGTTTTCGAACTGTCGCGCAATAATTCGCCACCGTCGGCGAAGCGCGCCGACTTGTTGGCGATGCTCGATCCAAGCGAGCGCTGAATGACAATAGCAATCATTACGAGCAAACTTTGCTGAGCGAGCTAATGACAATGGATTTTGCGCGAACGAAGTTTTTTTTATAACTAAATTCTTATTAACGCTAGGTTGTCCGGTGACACCACGGTGGTGTAACGCAAAAAGTACGCTTCATGGCCGGCGACACCACGGTGGTGTAACGCAAGAAGTACGCTTCATGGCCGGCGACACCACGGTGGTGTAACACAAAAATAACGTTTAATGGCCGGCGACACCACGGTGGTGTGACGCAAAAATTGCGTTTAATGGCCGCCGACACCATAATGGTGTCGTGCGCATGGTACCGTCCAATATAGCGTGGTGTACGCGTTAAGTGTATTCAAACACCATAGTTCCATGGTGCTATGGTGATACTATGGCGATGCTAAAGCAATATTATAACGACGTTACAGCGACACTATGGTGATATTATAGCGATGCTATGGTGATACTATGGTAATGCTATGGTGATTCTATGGTGAAACTATGGTGAAACTATGGTGAAACTATGGTGATTCTATGGTAATGCTATGGTAATGCTATGGTAATGCTATGGTAATATTATGGTGATGCTATATCGAAGCTATGACGATACTATGGCGGTACTATGGTGATACTATAGCGATTGTGTAGCGATGCAAAGTCAATGCTATCGCGATGCTACGACGGCGCTATGGCGATGCTACTATAGCGATACTATAGCGATGGTACGGCGATCCTGGAAAAACTGACATTTTCCCGAATCCTCCGCATGGCCGCAAACGTGGTAGGCTCCTGAGTGACATTTCGCGGGTGAAATGGCAAGACGTCATACCGATGGGTGACGCAAAATGTCATTCTTCTTATTTCCGGCTGAAACACCACACTCTAGCGAAATATACAGTCAAGCGCAAAATTTTGCACACGCGACAACTATTTCGAGATTTAATGACCACGAAACCGGAATTTTTTGAGGTATCGGAAAAATTTATAATTTATTCTTTCAGGTAAAGTTATGTTTTTTATTCTGGTAGACATGTATTATACTACTCGTATCATATTATATATACATATATATTAATTATTATACAATGTTATTTCATATATATACTAATATTGTATAATCGATATATGTATGATATGTTACGAGTAGTATAATGAACGTCTACGAAAATAAAAAATCTTACGTTACCTTACGTTAATACAAATTAATATCGATACAATTAATACCAGTATAATTAAATTAGTTTACATTGAGCGAACGTGTATTGCAAGCTACAACATTGCAACATAGTTGAAACCTGAACAACCTTTTAGTAATTTAGTATATTAAATTATTAATATATTACATTCAATAACATATTATATATCTAGTTAATATAAATTATTATATATTTATTGGATTGGGAAATAAGTCCGCAGCGTTTTTATATTTTCTTTAATTTGATAACGATTTGTTGCTGTTTGGCAAAGTATATAATATTCATTCGATTTCTGCTCTACAAAACTATGACAATAGTTATAACAATAAATCTACCAACCCAGCAGAATCTGTTCCTCGTCATAAAATCCACTTAAACAATAATCACCGAGAGAAACGATCAACATAAAGCAGCGTGAACAACGCCGAAAGCGATCATTTAAAATATCAACGAACGAGGACAGGATCTGGACGATTAATTACGTCACCGTTAAGAAAATAACACGGCGCCGGTGAACGCGTTCGAACACATTCCCGCGACTTTATCGCGGACACGGTGGAAATTGAAATGCAGTTACCAACGAATTACACTAATGATATATTATTCCGTTGCCGAAGAGGCAAGAACTCTGTCTCATTTAATCATAACTTATACTCGCGCACACGTGCAACATAACTGCACCGCGACGGGATTTCGTTTAATTATATCGCTCCGCGATGTAATACGCGCATTAATTAATTATTTGGCGTATCGAGTGCCCAGCGACGACCCGTTTGAAAATCATGTTTTTCGGAAATATATTTTGTGTCGAACGATATTCTTATTTAATTAGGTATTTCGCGACGATATTATTCGATGCTGGAAAATGGCATTATATTTTATAATATAAATAAACGGAATTACGAGGATGGCTGGGATAAATATATTTTTCGTATAATATGTGTTGTACGATGTGTAAAAGTTGATTTTGTTGGTATTTTGTGTTTTTGGAAATTAGTATGGTTTTTATATTGGAATTAGTTATAATATTATATGTTATATTAATTATAATAATTATTATTGTTGCGTATATATATATAAATACGTAATATCAATAATTTGATATTGATAAGATTTTGTATATGAAGGTTCAATTTATTTTTTTCAAATATAATGATATATTTCTTTATTATACTAATCATATATTATACTACTCGTATAATTTTCTTTTAATTCCAGTATCTTTCAGAGACTGTATAAATCTTTGTATTCAGGCTGAAACGTCTCGTATTACTAACATATTCTATTTCCTTTTTATTAAAAATTTCAAGCATAATATTCTAATTAATCTTCATATAAATCATTCGATATTAAAAGCGACAAATAACGACAAACGTAATTCTCATTTCGAAGAAAACCTAAGAAAAAATGATCTCAACGCAACGCTAATCAAGCGAAGCCAATACGAAGACAATTCTTATTCTTAAATCTTTGAATTAACTTTGAAGAATGTAAAACCAATTAATAAGAAAACTAGCAATAATATCGTCTTTGTACCATTCCCGGTAACGAGTGAAACTGAAAGGTAGCTAATTAAACACGCTTTCGTAATTACACGCGAGCAAAGACGTTCCCCCTCCCCTCCCACCCCTCGTTTGACGCGTAAAAACCGTCTGCAACAATAACCACCATAAAAGTCCGAACAAATCCCGGAGCGGCGACGTCGCAGCTTGTTTAATGTGTAATCGCAATCCAATATCCTGCGTACCAATTATCGACTTTTCGAGTCGAACTTCCCCGGTCCCTTCAATACGGTTCTTTTTCCTTTGAATGGAACTTCGTATCGACGCGACGTAGTTTAATTAAAAAAAAAATTACCGGAAGACCGCCGTGCGCAAAGCGGCGCGTGCCGCGCACCCCCGTAACCCCTGCCTCCCGCCGCCGGGGCTCTCCCGTATAAATTTTCACATTTAATTTCGCGTTATAACATTCAAAAAAGCTTCCGTTACAACGAAATTCCATTAGCGTTTCTCGCCGGCGCGCTTTAACTATTTCCTTTGAATCCCTCTCCTCGCAAATTGTTCGCCTGCAGTCCTCAAGCCCGGCGCGAGTTTACGCTCAAAGAAAACGTCGGATAAGTACCGACGGGCCTTTACGCCTATATATCCTATCTTTCGCACGGAGATCGCGCAGTTATACCGGCGCGTCTTTATGACCAATTCGAGCCGAGCCGTTCTTATTATTTGCTGGCCTGCGCGCGCGCGCGCGTCCGAATCGCCGCGGTTCATCGGCCGAGGACGATGGCTCGAACTTCTGTTGTGCCGTCACGGCGTCGTCGGTAATAGCGACGAATCGTGACGACGCATGCGTGGACTCTATTAACACTAGGTTTACGGAGTAATAAAAGCAGCCGTTTTATATTTGTTTATGAAAGTAACGATTTATTCTAATTATTAATGTAATCGATAAATAAATAAATATAAATAATTATAGTAAATATAATCGATAAATAAGCAATAACTTTATCTTTAAAATCTGAATAATAGTACGTTAACAAATTAGTGATCCGTCATTTTGACGGATTCCGTAAATCTAGTGTTAAATGGAAGACCGGAATTCAGTGGCGAAAGAAACTGATATATTTAGCCTCGTGCTATTTACACCTTTCTGAAGGAGGTCCGAGGTCCTCGAATTCTATTCCAACTCTGACGTTCGAAAAAATGTTGTCTCTCGAGATAAACTGCTACCCCTCTCGCGCATTTCTAATACTCGCTGGTTTTCCATGATTTTGGCAATAACCAATCGGCGAGTCTGTTTCGAGAAGGCACCCTTCCTTCGCGCCTTGGCGGGTCCTTTTGGGAAGTTGCTGGGATATGGAAGATGGGAGGTGACAGCGATATTTCAACAAAAGCGGGAAATTCCTCCAGGCGTGATTACGGCTGGCCATCGTTGCAAACTAACATGGGACTCACCCTTCGGAACTTTCCTTTTTCTATGACGCGTCTTGGCTATCGAGGCCGAGAGAAGCGAAACCCTAAAGTTAAGCGATAAAGTATGCGTTCTCTCGGCAGGACAAGTAATTTAACCCTTCGCGGTCCGCGCAGATTTCGCGAGCCGCTTATCCGCTTGCTACTGTTTATTTCGAGTTTTGTCGAATCCTTAACCCTTTGCACTCGAGTGGTGACTCTGAGGCACCACTAAAATTATTATATTACACAGTCACTGCATAGTCACATTTGGTAGGAGTCACAAGAATAAATTTTGTTTATTTTGTTAAATAGGATGGAAATACCGCGAACCAGAAAAATTATTTCAGATTTACAGTGAAAATGGCTCCGAGTGCAAAGGGTTAATTTCCGTGATTTTCTCGTGAAAGGTATTCCTTTTCTATTCGTCATTATTGTTCCAGTTAAATGAAATTATTGATTAATTTTTAGCCAAGTATGATGGTAGTATAGAGTCCATCGATGAACATTGGAGTTCGTATCTGTGTCGAGTCACACTCGACATAGGTTAAGGTTAGGTCTAAATTGCATGCCGGATGTGAGCCAAAAGTCCTAACCTCAAAAATAACCGGCTGGGCACGGGCCGTGTCATAAAGAATATTAGCGCTGGACACTAAGAACTGCGACGCATTTTTACGCGCCCGATAAAATCGCGATCGAGCGGAACCGTCTGCCGTCGCTTCACAATTCCACTTAAATAGAACGTTTCCGTAGCGATTTCAATTAGACGAGCTTTTAACGCGCCGCGACGACCGACGAACTAGCGCATCCCCAGCCATGTCGACGCTACGCAACTTTTAATTAACATACATCTCAGAAATAACTGCAATTATAAATGTACTTTTTAAATGGGCCGCGTCGACTCCGGTGGAAGCTAGTTAACAAGTTAATTGGCATATCGGCGATGCAATTTTTTCACCGCGGTTGGAGATTTGTTGACGTATCGGGGTTTGAGAGCTGTGCTCCGCCATTTTGTGCTCAGTGTTCGGTGATCGAAAGTTCTTCGTTTGTGGGGGAATGTTAACTCTTTGCAATGGAATGGTAACTTTGAGACTAAAACTGTTACAGTATGTTCTAAAGTAATTTTTATATTATGAAAAATTAGATTTCAAAAATTGTTAAAAGTACAACTGCTTTCGCACGAGCTACAAGATTTAATTTCATATGCATAAAATATACCTTGTCGTATAAAACGGAGATGATATGTGTTAGAAAAGTTATTTTAGAATTAATGACGTAGCAATTGTTAAACCATTATATGTAATAAATGTAATATATGTAAACCAACATATTAAATATAAACCATTATATATAAACCATTGTATTATAAACCACATAATATTGACATTAAATTTGTAAAAACAAAAATGGCTTGGAGTGTTAAAAAGTGTGTTAAAAAAAAGAGTGTTATTAATTGAATTAAATCGAACACCTTTTGATTTAGTTGAAGGCGAGTCTGAATTAGTATCGGTGTTCAATACAGAATATTATAGAAGTTCATTTGCTACAATTTTCATATCTGAATATTTAAGAATTGTTTTTGCAAGATTTTTAATAACTATAATTTTCTTAATTTTTTTTTTCGTCATTATTGCTGACGATCTCTATTGTGTTTTTCAACAGATTTTCTAACGTAATAGAATAATTTCAGCGAGCCACCATCTGTTTAAAAACGGTTAACAAACGCCGACCAATAATTAGATCCGAAGGAATTTTCGCCTGTCCGGCGAATCACCGAGTCACTCGATGTGAAATCATCGCGTCCCGCAGAAGTCATTACTCTCGATTAAAACGGCGCGTCCGTAAATGGGTCGAGAGCTGAGATGTGCTATCACAAAAAACATGCCAGTCACCGTATCGGACTGCAATTACCGTCTACTACGTCAATTTACCAACAAAGTGTAAACGCGCGCGGCGAGCGGGCTCGATTATAGCGCTAGAAAATATACTCATCGCGGCCCGTCCATTGGCTCGCACGGCCGCGGCCGGCCACGTGTCTCTCCGCGCCGCGTTAACCGTCGGACACGTGAATCGCCGGCATATTTTGCGCGCGGAGTGCCGCCGCCGACGCTTTGTGCGGCGTCGCACGCCCGGACGGGAAACAAATTAAAATAAACAAAACCGCGGCCGCGCGGAGACGAATATTATTTAACTATTCATTCGAACCGTTCGACATTCGTGTATTCTAACCGGTCGCGGGGGTTTTTAGCGACTCGCCGGTGTAAACCGCGCGCGCGCGACCCACGGTCGAGTATTATTCAAATTTCTCGTCAATTCAATTAACGTCAATTTCAATTCCGCGCCGGCCCGAATATGTTCTCCCCCCCTCATTCCACTCCGCCTGTAAAATTCATACGAAAATTAAGCCAGATAATATAACGTTGATTTATTGACCGTTAAATGGCCGAAACAAGTTTTCCGAACAATTAATTAGTTAGAACTAATCCGATGATTTATAAACGATATTGATAAATTGGTTTTAATGAGGGTGGGAGAGGGAGGGGGAGGATGGGAGGAGCAGCATTCGGACACGCGGGCGCCGCCTATGATTTGTATTATCTATCAATTAGTTAGATTATACCTGTGGGTATTTGACTTAGGGTTCTGACGTCCGAATTGGTTAAGCTTAAACAGGCTTAACCTCTATCTTGCTAGCTTAGGGTGATTCGATGTTTATGTTTGATCGAATGCATCAATTATATACTGGATTAGTGGATAATTACGTAATAGTAATTAGCGGGGCGTCAAAATTGCGCGGGATCCGGGATTGTTATTCGTTTGGATTGATTCAGGGTGGGCGCAGGTGTGAACGGTTATGTTTTAAGGATTCTGTTTACTAAGTTATTTGCTTTCTATTTACTTGATATTTTCTATTTACTAAGTTATAATTTAAAGTGGTAAATAGATGTTTTAATCCGGTCGATGATGTTTGATTAAAGTTGTTTAATCGATGAAGTTCGATGAAATATTTGTTTGATAAAGTGTAAGATTAGATGATATAAATAAATGAATCTAGTGTAAAAGGTTTTAATACATCTGAAATTATCTTTCAATAAAGTAGAAATATACAGTGTTAATTATCTTATTTTATGTGTTTTATTTTACAATTTTCTTTGGAAGTTTTATAGCAGATTTTGCGAATTTAGTATCTAGGAATTTAAACAGTTATTTTATTATATCATTACATTATTATATTGTTGTATTATTGCGTTATTACATTATTATATTATACGACAACTTTAGAACTACACGGTTTTAAGCATTATATTACGTAATGTTTAACCGTAACCTTAAGCACCACATTAAATATTATTCAACTTCAAGTTTACGCATTGCATTAAGTAATATTTAAGCTTAATTTTAAACATTATATTACATATTATTTAACTTCAACTTTAAGCACTCTATTAAATATTATTTAACTTTAATTTTAAGCATTACATTAAATATTGTTCAACTTAAATTTTGAACATTTCATCAAATATCACTTAACCTCAATTTTAAGTATCACATAGAATACTATTCAACCTTAACTATTGACACAGCATCAAACATTGTTTAACCTTAATTTTCAACACTATAGTAAATATTATTCAACCTTAACTTTCAACGCTATAATAAATATTTTTTAACCTTAACTTTCAACACCACTATAAATAATATTTACCCCTAACTTTCAACGCTACAATAAATATTATTTACCCCTAACTTTCAAGACTACAATAAATATTATTTACTCTTAACTTTCAACATTACATTAAATATTATTCAACCTAAAGCACATTATTCTTCAACCATAACCGATCACGATACCCTCGAACATACAATCCAACACGTGGCACCCCAAACAACCCAAAAATTACTCTTACTTAAAAATATCCCAAATTCACCAACCCCATAAAAAGCCGAAAAATTTGCTCAGCAGTGGCATATCGCCGTCGAAGAAGTCGCGAAACAATCGAAAGAATTTCGTCCGTAGCAATTAGGTATCAGCCCGGTCGGCGAGTTGTGTGGGCACGTTGACAGGGGAGTGGCAATGGTCCGTAAAGGGGAAAAGGAAACCGGGCAGAAGGCGCGAGCAAGGGGTGGACGTGCCGTCGGCGTTTCCACGGTGGTAGAACAGGGAGAGAGCGAGAGGCGCCCCGACGTTCGACGATTCAATCAACGCGGCACATTGTCGACGTTAGAAGGGAGAGGAAAATGTCAGCCGTCGCGGGCGTCGGATATTTCTGGGGTCGTGATATGAAAAATGACGTCTGACAGCGGCACGAGTAACGCGCGCGCGGCCCCGTACCGCCGGCAAGGCACACACCCTGGGAGAATGCTTTTTACCGGGCTTGCAAGGGCCAGGAAAAAGGGGGGGGGGGGGGGAGAGGGCCGCCTCTGCTTGACAGATATCTCGCTGGTATCTGTCGCGTGCGCTGAGACCCCCGCGATCCCGTGTAAAGCGCGTAGAAGCAACTCCATATTAGCCGGGTGTCAACCATCTAGTCGGTATCCGTGTACTGACAGGATCGAGCTCCGCCTCTTTTCTCCCGTCCAGGCGATGTCCCGTAGAAATCAAGAGTGATCCTCTCCCTCCCTCTCTCTCTCTCTCCCCTCTCGCAGAGCCGTCGATCCGTCAAGGAAAATTCACCCTCGCGTCACCGGGAAACGTTATCTCGCGGCTTTCATCCACCCCCGCCTGACCCGCTTCGCATTGTAAATTTATGTAATCCGATTTAACGTAGATTTGGGGCAGCGGTGCCGGTTACTGTGGCGCTGGCCACTTACTGTGCCTTTGGATTATTTTCCGGCGCGATTAGGTTGGTGTTTAGGAGATGAGACGTATTATGGTGTTCGTTCTTTTGTTTTGTGAATTTTTTTGAAGTAGATTTTTGCTGGATAGATGTATGATTAACTATGTTGTTATGTTTTAGCTTTGGAACATAACCTAACATTTGAGATTCTAATGGTTGAGTTATGGGATCTTGGAATTAATTTTCACGCTAATTGTGGCAGTCTTTCTAAATTCATCAGGATTATTATATTTATTATATTATGTATGTTATGATATATTATACAGTATATGTGTTATTACTATATGTATTATATATTACATTTATTATTGCTATATGTATTATATAGTATATATATCATTAGTAGAAGTTTTATATATTATATATACTATTAATATACATATTATATAATATGTATACTATTACTATATGTGTTATATATTATATATACTATTACTATATGTATTATATATTATACATACTGTTACTACATTTATTGTTATTATACATGTTGCAAATATTTAATAAATGAATTAAATAAATGTGATATATAATATGTAATACAGCATACCACATAAATATAATATATAATACCAACACTGAACTCGCATAAACATTCTACAATTTATCTAACAATACAAACTGCAATAAATAAATCTACTAACAAACACCCAAAAAATGATTTCCATAACGCGAAAAACTCTATGAGAAAAATGTGAGAAAAAATTCTACCGCTTGATCATTTCTATCATCAATTTTATAAAATTTCAATTTTCTCTAACGCGGCAATCAAACTGTACAAAAATCGTCAATTGCCCACGAGTCCCTTTTCGCACAGGTGTGACAGGTTTCGGGGCCAGTGAATAAGTTACTGTCTCATCACGTAGATAGGGATCAATGACGGATCGAGTGTTTAGGGGAAGGTGTTGCTAATGAGCTCTCTAGTGGCGAGTACAGGTGGCTGCGTTACAGTAGATTCACCACTCAGGGATGCAATTATGTTCGGGCAATTATATTTTGGCCCATATCGGTAACCCGTGGTAACCTCGGATTCCAGATCCCTTTAACCGGCGCGTTTAACCCTTTGCCCTACGATTCCTTCTACGCTGTATCGATCACCACTTCTTCGTCCTTAACACATACTCGTCGTTATAACGAAAATTCGTTGCTCCATAAACAATCATCAATAGTAAATTACGAAAATTCGTCGTTTACATATTACAGAAAATAATCGACTCTTGTTCTTTTGATTTTAAATAAATTCGATTCTAATTTTTATCGAAGAAAGGTCGTTTCAATAAAGAACTCATTTTAGCTTGATAATCATAATTTAAAGAAAAATAAACTAAACCTAAACGTGGCAGTATTGATGAATAAATTAATAATAATATTCGCGTTTAGTATATGTCATATAAAATCGCGTCTGACGTAGTTACAACAAATGGGTTAACCCTCTGCCCTCGAAGCAATTTAAAGCTTAGATCCAAAAACTTGCTATTTTGACCAGCTATAGTACAGTACTGTAGTAAAACTGTTACACTCTTAACAGAACGGTCTTTAACACGTTGAATGCCACGCCCATTTTACAGGAATTGTCCGTGGCGCCACGATGAATTTTCTATTATGCGATACATATAATGTCACATAATAAAACTACATTTCATGTATAAATAAAACTATTTTCAGATGTTTTATAAGGCATTCATTTCCTCACACCACTACATCAACGATGATAATAATAAAAAAAATTATAAGTATTGTCATTTGTTTAAATTATATATATTTTCCTCAATCTGAGCGCGCCGGTCACCGGTGGCCCCCATGGCGTCACTGCCAAGTTCAGTGCCGGTCACCGGTGACCCCCGTGGCATTCAACGTGTTAATAATGTCAGCATTATTTGGTTAATTATTTAACAATTTTCATTGGCGCTTCAGAGACGCCACTCGCGTGGAATGGGTTGAAACCACGCGTGTCTGACCAATTACGCGTTCCCTTCGCCCGACGACGCGCCGATCAGTTCTACTTGGCTCGTGCCCCCCTTTTTTTCTCCTCGTCGCGAAACCGCCTCATCCAGATTGTCCCACCGAGCTATAGAACATACAATTACACTTGGTACAACTGCGCCCGGGATCCTGTTTGAGTTGTTTGTTTCCTGTCGTATCCACTTCTACCGGGGCCCGGCCTCGCCGGCATCCACTTCTACTTAACCAACTACCTCTAACAGATCCACTTCTACTCGTCCGGACCGTACATACGAATCTCTTTCTACTTAGATAATTACGCGCCGAATAGGTTTTGAGCCGCGCGAGTTCGCTGAAATATAATTACGGTAGAACTACGTTTATCCGAATCCGGTGCCGGGGCGAGCTGCCGCGGAAACTTGATCGTACAATAGGAACTCGGCGACTGTGCTATACCTTTCGCTATACCTCTCGCTATATCTTTCTCTATACCTTTCGCTGTGCCTTTCTCGATAACTTTATATCTTTCTCTATACCTGTGCGAACTCCCTTAAATAACGCTACCTTTCGAAGCGCGATAGCTTGTTCAACCCTTTCGTTACTACGATCGAATCACCCGCCGCACAGTGGTGTCGTCTATACCCAACAGGTGATTATAGTCAATTTGTTAGAAAAATGAAGCCAAAATTTCAGACAATTGTATAGAGACTGTTGTTTAAGATAATAATAATAATTATTATTATAATTGGACAGTTGTGAGTTAGATGGAGCAGTATAGTGGATTATAGTGTAATTATATTGGATTTATAGTATTAACATTTTGAATGTGCAGTAGAACGAAGGTATAGTTGATTTTTTTCTAACCTTTGTGTTATGCTCTAGTTGCAATGTATATTTTTAAAAATTCGGTATAGAAAATGGTTTGAAACGATCAAAGTCAAAACGGTGAGAGTGAAAAAATATTTTCATTATTTCATTTATTTCCATTCATTTGATTTGATTCGAAACATACTTATCAGTCAACCCTCTCCCACGATCGTCGATAAACGATCCACGTTTTCTCCAACATCATTATTTCCATCTACCGTTTCGCCGAGCACTAACATGCCGAACGATCTGTCAACGAAAAATCTGGGAAAGTCAGTCGCAGACACAGAGGGGCCGCGCCGAAAACCGCAGCGGCCGCACTTAGCGTGGCCGGCGCGTCGAAATTTGAAAGCAGTCCCCTCCCCCCTCTCCCCCTCACCCCGGGGTGTTCGTTCTGGCTTCCATCCACGAAAGGATTATGTGTATATACGCGCGCGCGCCGTGGCATTCGTTACGATGATTACCTTTGTAATTAGCCGGGCCACGGGGCAACGAGCGATTACAATTAACAGGCGCATTCCTTGTTTAGGTAAAAGCGGTTCGCCCAGGCTTGTGTCGCAGCGGATGATCGGCGTTCGTGGGTCCCCCCTCCCCCCCTCCTCCTCCTCCTCCGTGTTTCGATCGCGGCGACGGAATGTTTGCCGGACGATGTAAAACGTTCGACCGGGTTCCCGTGGGGGAGGGTAGGTGGGGAGGGGTCAGGGAGGCGGGACAAAGACGGCGGTTTAGGCTCGGCGACGGACGAGAGCGTCGGACAGGGACAAACGCGGCTTGTGGACAATAATTATTCGGATTGCTCCGCCGAGGCTAATTAACCCTCTGTACCCTTGCATCGGATTCACCTTTCTCCACCCTACCGCCCCTTCTCCTTCGTCGCCGCCGCCCGGTTTCGACCTCGCTCTCTCTCTCTCTCTCTCTCTCTCTCTCTCTCTCTCTCTCTCTCTCTCTCTCGCTCTGGCCGCCTGGCCCCCGGGCAAACTTTGACATTGCGGACAGATGCTTATCCGGCCGTACTCTGATAACCCATCGAATTAAATCGTAACCCGACCGGTCACCCTTCCGACAAGGAATACCGACGACGCCCTTTGACGCGACGGATCGCGGGAAACTACGACCAAGTAGTACACGGGTTAACCTCTTCGTGACTACCGGCGCGTGTTCTTACGGTTATGGTTGTTCCAAGTGTAACGGATATTTGTTGAGCAATTGTTTAGTATGGCAGATGAACGATATTAGAAAATTAATGAAACGTATTGCTTGTCGTGTGATGCGAAATAATATAAATTAATAAAATTAATGGATATAGATGAGAAATAGAGGAATTAAGAGAGGTGAGAAATGAACGAAGATTAAATATTTTATATTAATTTCGATGTTGTGTTAAGCTTTTGTTTTTGTAGAAATTGATCTCTGGAGTGGTTAATATCTTTGCAGGCGGTTTATATGTATATTAATGTCGATTGAAGGAGTTTTGAAGAATTTTGTAGTTATTTATTGGGGGGGGGGGGGGGGGGGGGAAATAATTTATGGCGTGTATATGTTTACTGTAACGTTTTAATATTAGTAAGAAAAAGACGGAATTGTGCAACATAATAAATTTTATATGAAGGTTTGAAGGTTAGGAAAAAATTGAGTTCTTGTGATTTACGAAGAAAACCTTTATTTTATATAAAAATCTGTTTAATGTTTCTAATCTTCCTGCAGCCCTGCGCTGCGAGGTGGCCAACTGTTATGCCTTCCCTTTGTTTTTAATCATAATTAATATCATATTTATTAAGAAAATTGTCTTACTAAAAAATAAAGAAAATAAAAGAATGTGACGATTTTGTAATTAATTTTTAAATTACGTAGAATCGAGAAAGTCTGACAACAATTATAAACGAAATTGCTCTGTCAAAGGGATGAACACCCCTAGCGAATAAACATTTCCCTTGTTAATTAAAAAACGTAACCTTCATCGTAACTTAGCATAATAAATATTAATACAGTATTTCTGTTTTATTTATTATTTATAATATCATTAGACGACTTCAGACGCAGTTTTCTATATAACCTATAAATATATTTTATGGTGCGTCCAGCGAAGTTATCACAAATTTTGTTTCTACAATATAAGAATTGAAAAATTCTATATTAACATTTCGACCACGTCAAGATTATAAAACATTGATCCCAAAAGCATAATTTAACAACGCAATAATTTATTGCTAGCTTTTATCGATCTTACCCAGTGTTCGAGCATTTTAAACGCGAGATTACAACGAAGTCCAATGACTGAACAAATATTGTTACTAATATTGTAGTTCGTTGCTACGATTCGTGTGAATTTTCGGTTCTCATAACTGTCTCAGTCGGCATCGACGTATATAACAATTCGGTACGGTTATTTTCAGAAGCATTTCAATCCCCGCGAAAGAATATATATTCCCGTCCGCTTTTCTACTTGTCACCAGAGGAGCTGTCGATTCAAGAACAAAAGAACAGATTTATTTTATTCGATGGCTATATTTGCGACAGATCCGGCTGCAAATATTCTATATTGGTGGAACGACGCCGACGACTGTACAATCTCTACTTTTGACAGCTGTCTGTCTGCGCCGCTGGCGGAAATTGTTATACCGAATATCGTCGAGATTAGGATCAACACGTTCAGGGTAAACGTTATTGAACAACTATTGTTCACGTTACTTAAACGAGATTTGCAACATTTGTATAATACGCTTTTTATTGTTGTTTCTAGCGTTGAGTAATTGCGAGGTACAGTCGGTCGAAGAAATTTATTTATTTCGAAGCGCCAATGATCTTTTCGAAGATGGAATTGATTTTTCATTTAGATATACTAATTTAATTTAGTATGCTGATAGTAGTGTGCTAAAATAGTATACTATATGGTGGTATGCTAAAATAGTATATTAATAGTAGTATGCTAAAATAGTATATTAATAGTAGTATGCTAATTTAGTATATTAGTAGTAGTATGCTAATTTAGTATATTAATAGTAGTATGCTAATTTATTATACTAATAGTAGCATGCCAATTTATTATACTAATCAATAATTAAAATGCTTCTTTTTATTTATGTTATCTTGCATTATTATTTCCTCTTTTATTTGGATACTAGGATATTTCTAAATTTGTAAACATTAAAGTATTTGTTAACCAAATCTCTTCAAACTTTAATATTCTATCTAAAATTGTACAGTAATTTCATATTTCACTAAAACAGTAAATAATTTTATCTTGCAAAAATTGAAGTTCCCAAAAATATTTTATAATATATAATATAGATATAATATTGTCTTTTAATTTTGTTGAAACAAAATTGCTTCCGTGTAGAATGAAAATTTCTTATATTATTTATTCTATACGCGAAGGAGTTTTACCTATGCATAAACAATTTCGTACCGTATGCAATACTGTTCGGTGTATTATTACCTCGATTATGCGAAGTGATCATTATAATATAAACACCGAAATAACAGAAAAGTCGCTTAACAGTATATAACATAAATATTGCAATAACAGAAAAGTTATTGATCAGTATATAACATAAATATTGAAATAACATAAAAGTCACCTATCATTATATAACACAAACATTGCAATAACAAGAAAGTCACCTATCATTATATAACATAAACATTGAAATAACAAAAAAGTCGCTTATCATTACATAACATAAACATTTAAATAACAAAAAGATCGTCTCCCAATAAATTCATCTAGTTTCGCTAGCGTCTGGCCATTAAATAAACTATTCGCACGTGAAACCGGATTAGCTAACAGCGAAATCAGCTAATAGAAATTCGAATCGTTGAGGTTCGACTGTATAAATATAATATGAAGCCCTTATCTCGATAATAGTCGCAGTATCCGACAATTCGATCCATTAGTGCAAGAGGGCCAATAATTTAAAGCCGAACGTTGCGGGCCGCGTTACGCGAACAAAGCTGGACAGACGCGGAGAAAGTGTCTAATCCTCTTCAAACGTATAATAACCTACTCCTAACCACTAAATGGACTACTAATTGATTGTTAAGTAAGTTGTATGCATGATGAACATTACAGCGGCTTCGGTTAATGCAAAATCAATTTATCACCGTTGAAATTCCACAGATTTCTCATGTTTATTGGTTAAGAGTGTTAAAAATCGAGACAAAGTTGCGACTTTTATGATTTTTCATTGTTTATAATTCGTATCGAGGTCGACCGGTTTCGTAGAAATTTTAAATACGCTGTTTTATAAAACGCATTTTTTTAATTTTCGTTATAGGTTCTGGTAAAAGAGACTCTTCTCTGATTAAGGGAGGATATGGTGGTTAGCCATGCTCTCGAAGTCGATCTTAAACGTTGTTTTTCTTTAAGGAAGCGAAACGAGGCTGTTATTCCATTCTATTAACGCAGCCTATTATTTCTATAATAAATATTGCCGCTGCAATCTCGGTTAATGGATTCGTAAGGGAACGATACCAGTCAATGTTTACTTTAATATTCATTTAGAGCACGATGGTTCATGAAATCCGACGAATGTCTGAATACGATGAATTGTTGAACGTGTTTATGAAAATTAATTTATATGGTTTTAACTGTAGTGTTAAAAGTGATAATAGTTTTTAGCGTTTGGTGACAGTTAACAAGTATAGTTATGGTGGTAGTTAACAAGTATATAAAAGACAAGAAGAGGAAATTAATTATTCATAATTCATAATTCTTAAGAAATTAATTAATTTAATTACAATGTAAGTTTTAAGTTAATACTTATTCATTAAGAATTTATATATATATATTAATTTGCTGTTTACTATGTGAGTTCCTAATGGGATCCTAATTTACTATCTTACTTGTATTATATTTTACTTATATTAATACTCTAATAATAAATGTAATTTATAATAATAAAAGATGATTTCAACTTCTTCACAAAATAACGTCTTAATTCTATAAGGGCTCTAAGATAACAATGTTAAACAAAATGTCATCGAATGAAATATTAATAGAAATCACGAGGGTTAAATAAGTATTATATTAGACGCGAATAAATAGATACAAATATTCAATAATATTAAAGAAATATAAAGATATAATATTAACACTTTTAACTGCAATAAAATCAATGGTAATTAATGATAATACCAAATAACCTTAATGTCTTCACAAACTAAAAAATAATACGTCTTAATTACGTAAGTCTCTAAAGCAACAATACCAAACAATATCAAATAAATATAAATATCCAACAATATAAAATAAATATATATATCCAACAATATAAAATAAATATATATATTCAACAATATAAAATAAATATAAATATCCAACAATATGAAATAAATATAAATATCCAACAATATGATATAAATATAAATATTCACCAACAACACTTCCAATTGCAATAAAATCAACGCTGGTCACACGAACATTGGATAAACTCTTAAAAATCATTACCTAACACCCGAAAAATTCCGGGAAAAATCGAGGAAAATTTCGATCGCATAAACGAAGTTCCACCTACCATAGAAACATAGAGAGAGAGAGAGAGAGAAAGAGAGAGAGAGAGGCTACGTGCATACACCGTAGATCCAATGAACACACGCGTAATCTAAACACTCGGGTCTATTAATTACTCGTCGGCATCGGCGTTGTTGCAACGACGGTCGCGCGGACGCGCGAAAACAAAATGAAATATTGCAATAACTCGCGGGTGTACGCCAACAAGAAATATTGCCGGCGGGTTTCGCGCATCGTCGCCCGTACGATCTGAGCTCTCGCCCCATCATTTCGTTTTCAATAGCAGCGGAGATGGAGCTGTGTGCGGCGACAGGCGCAAAAATAAAAAAAAAAACTAGCGAGCAAGCGAGAGAGAAAGAGAGAGAGAGAGAGAGGCAGGTGAATGATGTGCGTGGACATGTTTTACTCGTAAACGTTCCGCGAGCTGCGATTACTAGCACACAGAGAGAGAGAGAGAGAGAGAGAGAGAGAGAGAGAGAGAGAGAGAGAGAGAGAGAGAGAGCGGAGGGTGGCCGAGGCTCCCGCGCTCGAAATTTTCCA
Organism: Augochlora pura; assembly: GCF_028453695.1. Lineage (NCBI taxonomy): Eukaryota > Metazoa > Arthropoda > Insecta > Hymenoptera > Halictidae > Augochlora > Augochlora pura. The sequence continues at coordinate 16,806,291 of NC_135776.1, read as the reverse complement.
ATATTTACACGTCAGAATATTCAATATTTTCCGATGGCGTGGCATGCCGCGAGAAAATTTGAATAACCCAATATGCCTGTTTCGTTGACGTCGCGGTATAGTTGTCGGCTATGCTACGGCGTCACGCTCCCGCTGATTCTTTCCCCGGCGCGGAAATACCTCTGGTACATACATACATACATATTGTTAGTGGCCAGCGCTAATATTCTTTATGACACGGCCCGTGCCTAGCCCGTTATTTTTGAGGTTAGGACTTTTGGCTCACATCCGGCATGCAATTTAGACCTAACCTTTAGCAATCCTGTGTCGAGTGTGACTCGACACAGAT
>NC_135776.1:16791494-16805863 GCF_028453695.1 Augochlora pura | reverse complement strand
TATATACTGTATATAATATACCACATTATAATATTACAAAATAATATTACAAAAACTAGCATCTCCGTTCCAACAATATCAAATCACATACCGTCGTTCATAAAAACGATCGCAACACCGAGTAACATTTATTACTAAAAAAACGCACCCAACAATTTGTTAATTGACCCGAAATTTTCAGCCCTGTTTGCTTTACGATTCCCGACGAGCCGCCGCCGATCCGTATTTACGAGCCTGTTAAAATTCCGCGTTCGAAGACTGTTCAGCGCAAGTTCAATAATAAACGCCCGAATTATACCGTGATCGAATAATTTCCATCCGAATATAGAAGATGGTGGCCGCCCGGCAAAACGGAGCAGCGGACACGCGGCCGGGTTAATTCTTAACCGGTCGGGGGTGGAATCAAGGCTCGCCCGAGAAAGTGTAATTAACGCGGCGAGCGAACGATAAAAACCGAAAGCATCGCGCGCGCGCGCCGCCTATACAATGATTAAAGCAATTTCCATCGGCCGCGCGGAGAAACCGGCTAATAAAGAGGCGGATCCGGCGATGTTAAACACGGTGGGAACGTATAAACCGGGGCGCAGATTAATTTGTCCGGCGTGTTCGGTTCCGCAAGCGCGATGCCATTCCCTATGTATAATAATATCGAATATCGCCGCGTTAATACTTTCACCGGTTCGTTTCGGTTTATCGCTTAATAAAGTAAATAGTCGGGCGACGCCATCGGCGGAGTTACAAACGCGAAAATTGCGAACGCAAATCGACGTTTGCTCTCGATCGTTCCGATCGGAACGCGGCGGCTGTGAAATATCTCTACGACCGCCGATTCTACAACTTAAATGGAACTATGGCGAACTCGTCAATTTCCACGCGTGTTCGCACTAGCGTCGAAACGGATAACAATTTCACTGTAGGGACAACAGTAATTAATATTGAAACGAACTATGATACCCCAAGTTAACCTCTTCAGGGATGAATTTTTACTTATTTATTTATATTATATTTCTTTTCTATTTATTACCCAGCTCATTTCATTCGGTGAGGTCTTGTTAGTATTGCTGAGGGATTCTATGGTGAATAATTTTTCAACTCATTTTCTTTATAATTAAAATAATTATGTTAGGTCTACCGGAGAACTATGTTCGCTAATGTCACTTCATTTGCGACACATATTTCTCAAAAATGATATTCATAAAGCGTTATCAAACTGGCAACAGGTTACAATTATATTAAATTATTATGATAATACAATAAATATTTGGTGCGTACGCTAATGTCACTTTATTTGCGATATATATTCCTCAAACATGATATTTATAAATCGTCATCACACTGGCAACAGGTTACATTTATATTAAATTATAATAATAGTAGAATAAATATTAGGTGCATACGAAATTTATTGTTTCCTTTCTTTTTAGGAATCTCGGTTGATTGCTTAACTGTTTAAGGAATCTAGCATCTAATGACAAACGTTGTGTTAAATAAATCGACCTTAAATTCATCGACCTTAAATAAATCGACCTTAAATAAATCGACCTTAAATTCATCGACCTTAAATTCATCGACCTTAAATACGTCGACCTTAAATAAATATATTAAAAATAAAAATATGTCTCCCTACCTTCAGGTGTGCCGAATATTTCGGAAACACAGTCCACGTGGTTCTTTCAAGTTTCCCTTTCTTCGCGACGCTGAATCCGCGAAACGTGTTCGCTTTATCTCGGGCATCGGCATTTGTTAGGGTCGATAATTATAAATGCTATCTGAGACAGCTGGAAATCAAACAGTGTACCGTTTATCACAAAGGGAATATCGTAGGATCGAATTCTGGCGCGTGCAGGTGTTTGAACGCGATGATGACCTGCCGGTTTTAGAAACTCCTGAATGATTAACCGTAGAGACAACGAATACGTAACTATAGAGTTTTGTATACGCGACGGGTAAACGAAGCATTTGCTCGCGCTTCGGAGCGGAATAACTTTTTTTATGATAGCGTTGGAAGATATATATTTTTGTAAAAGCCGAATAACTTCTTTATGATAGCGTTATGATATATATATATATAAACCAAACAAAAAGATAGAATACAACAAAAAAATGATTTTATCCACTTATTTGCATGGTGCCTGGGAACGTGTGTTAACATAAATCAACGTTTTCGAATGTAAAAATCTAATTAATTCATCACGCGTATTTACATAAAATTGTTAAAGCTCCATTAAATTTGGATTACTGAATTGAATTAAATTTTGTACATCGCGAACCTTTTATATCTCCATGCATTTGCATTATTTAATATAGCCCATCCACGACTGTCCGTTTCTCCAACATCGGAATCATCTTTCATTTAAACAATTTTAACCTGTAAGCAGCTCAATCGAATGCCAATCATTTACAAACGAATTTATATCACAAATCAGTGAAAACAACGTCCTACATATTAACCAAGCAACTGTTCTATTATTCCAACATTTATGTCACTTGGTTTAGCTTGAATAATCGAGCTTGTGTTATTGTATTCCTTTCTTTTACGACAAATGTGACGCGAGGATTTAGCAGATACGCCAATGCATTAGTAACAATGACACCACAGAGCTCCGTCGTTTCCAATCCCCCGGGATCCCTAATAAATTTACTTGAGTATTTAATCTAAATATTTATAGTTGAGTACACCAATAACGTGCCTTTATTCTACTTGACAACGCAGCTGTATCAACCGTAGCATTTAAATAATTTGAAATTTTTTAAATTTAATTAATTAACTTTTTCAGATGTTCTTTTAATAAGATTAACCCTTTGCCGGCGGGTAGCTACTCTACGTCCAATGCTACATTTCGAAATCATTTTTCACAGGTTTATTTATATTTAGAGAATTGTCAAGTATTGTTAATTGTTGCACGAGTCACAAAATTCCATAAAATGCAACAGTGTGGACAGACATTTTGGATTTTCAGGTGAAATGGTTCCGACTGCAAAGGGTTCATGTCGAGGTTATGTTTCCAGAGCCTTTAGCATAATCTCAGTGCAATGCTTGAGAAACAGATACAGTTAAACCTCTCTTTCTTCCTAATAATTAATCAAATCATAAAAACGCTTTAATATGAACTGATTAAATAAATTTACATATTCAAAAACGCATTCAAGTAAAAATTCTGTAAATTATATTCTGCAATCCTCGAATTTCTCTACTGTCCATGTATAATAATACACTAACGAAAATATGTTTATTGCAAAATTTTACACGCATCCCTTGATTTCAACAGATTTCTCCTACAAGCAATGAGGGTACGAATACTTATAGGACTGACTGTATATATACCTTATTACATATTTTATGACGATCGCAGCTCGTTAAAGTTCATTAAATCGAAAATTCTAAAAGAGCTAAAATAAACGTAGCAAATCGCAATCGATCGATTCGTATATCTCGCATCGATCCTCCGGCAACTGCCCACGCGTCGACAAGACAATGGACGCTACCAAATTGATACGAAGTCATGCACCCCCTTCTCTCTCTCTCTCTCTCTCTCTCTCTCTCTCAATAATACACCGTATCGCGAGGAACAAAACCGGCCGGCGTACAAAAGCCTGTGAAACGCGTCACCGAACGCGCGCACATTATGATGGATCACTTAAAGCAATACCGCATTAAATACTATAACAGGACTAATTTTCCGTTAAACAGGATAGATGCGTCTATGTCGAACGAGAGGCGTAGTGGTAGACGGTCGCCGGCCAATTAGTAATTAATGATGAACCAACCCCCCCAATGGGCGGGCCTGATTATAATAGATACGTTAATTTCGATTTCCATAAATTACCGGCGGGAGAGTCCGGCGGACTTGTATTTCGGGTTTACACTAAATTACCTGTGTTATGCTTATAATTTGACCGAGGTTAGGCGGTCCGGAAATTCCACGCATCGACCGCGCCTCTCGCTCGCTCCACGCCCCGACCCGAATGAGTATAAATATTTGTGGTGGCCGTGCAGAGAGCGCACACGTCGTTCAACGCGCGGAAATTTTGACGCGCTGAAACACCGTACACAACTCTCTCTCTCTCTCTCTCTCTGTTTCTCTCTCGGCTCTCGATCATTCCGTCGATCGCTTATGGACACGGCCGTCGATGTTCGTTCCTTTTTTCGGTTGATTATCGGCGCGCTCGATTACCGCGCACGCGAGCCACCGCGGAAAGTATAGCGGATAGAATCGAACGCGGTAAGGGGATGAGGGATCGTCCCGGGGCCACGGCGAACTATTCTTCGGCGCGCGGCAACTTTCCCGGGTTATTTTTCACGAAGTGCCCGGAGAGAGAGTCCGTGGAAGGTATCCCGTGGAATTAAAGAAGAGGAAAATAAAACCGGCGGGAGAACAGGGCGGACCGGAACAGAGAAAGAGCGCGGGAAAGCGAAAGAGAGAGAGAGAGAGAGAGAGAGAACGACGACCCTGTACAGGGCGTGAGGAATATCGCGGCACAATGGGGATGATTCTTTCCGCGAAAATAGGTCGGAAACATGGAATGGAAATGGTTTAGGGGAGGCTTCGTTTCCGAGAGAATCGCCGATAAAAAGGGCATAGTCGATTAAGATGGAGCAAATTTTTCTTGGAGCTTTTTCGATGGTTCTTGTGCCGGTAGATAGCTGACCAAGAGAGTACATAGTTAATGTGACATATCTTATATAGTTGATAAGTATTAACACTGTACGTTGTCCGTGGGGATGTTATTATTATTGTTATTGTAAATTTGATGTATTTGACACATACAATTGGTTCGTTGTTACCATTGACGAAATCCTGTATATTGTGTGTGAGGGTTATTATTATATATTACAGTCAATTCAATGTAATTAATACACAAAATTGGTGCGCTCTAAACTAGACATAACCCTATACATTGTCTGTGATGGTTATTATTATCTTGTTACGGTCAATCGATATTATTCACAGTGAATACAATATATTTGGAATATAAAATTGGTTCGTCGTCATGATAAACATATAAAGATAGAGAACTGATTAAGAGGTACTTAAAAACCTATTTTTATATGTGTTTCGTCTTAAATATGTTTTCGATATTGAAAAGAATAGTTTGGAAACATTGCAAAAGTATTTTTAAAGTCATGTTAATAAGTAATGTGTTCTAAAATTTAGAAGAATTGAAGTCTGTTTTAAGAAAACAAAATTCTGTCTTCAATGGGAGCGACTGGCTCCGCCTCTTGGGAGGTTAGGCCCACCCCTGGGAGGTCAGACCCGTCTCGGAGATGTTTTGTAGCATCCCCAAAAAGGTTTTGCTCCAATGAGAGGTTTTGCACTGTCCCTTTGAGACTGGTCCCTGCCCTTTTATTTTCATCCCAACTTAAACTCCTTCTTCTGTTGGGTTGGCAATCCTCCTTTTGTATTAGCCACTCCCACTTTGAGATTGGACCCTACTCCCTGTATATTAGCCCCTCCCTCTTTGTAATTGAACTCTCCTCATTTAATATTAGCTACTCCTCTTGGAGCTTGGACCCTGCTCCTTTCATATGAACTCCTCCCACTTTATGCTTAGACCTGCCCCTTTCATATTAGATCCTCCCACACTGCGCTTGGAGGCTGCTCCTTTTATATTAGCCCTTTCCCTTGGAGGTAGGGTCCTCCTTCTTTTATATCATCGCTTTTACTTTCTGGCTTCGTCCTGTTTCCTTTAAAGTTGCCCCCCCCCCCCCCACCCTCACGGTTGCATTAGCCCCCCACTTCGGAGTTAGTATTATCAATATCAAATCTCTTTACGATTGTCAGCTGCACAAATTTTACACATTATCAAATAAAATAAATAAGTGAAATGTTCAAAGTCCATCCACGTATTAATCTCACCTCACTAAAATAATAAATAAAAAGAAACATCTCTCTCGCCTTTATTACAACCAATGAAGATTAGTTTCATCTTGCACGATATTATTCTATAATAACCATAATAATATTAAATTATTTTATACAATAATAATATTAAATTATTTTGTACAATAGTAACATTAAATTATTTTATACACTGTTGTAACATAACAATGCAATTCATACAGTGTCACACCACCCTCACCAGACAACAACAACCCGCCGCCGTCCCCGATGCACTCGTACAATCGACGAACGGTCAAAGTCGATTTCACCCCGAAAATACGGTCCGCCGTAAAAGCATCGATCCTCGCCTTGTATTTGCTTAAGGAGTCGTCCGCTTTGTGCCGCGTTTTTCGATACCACCCTGTGCAGAGCGCAACGCGGCGGCGGCGTCGGCCGCCCGACGTAAACGAAAATAAAGGGACGTCACCGAGCATCTACGAGGCCTTCCAGTTCCTTAGGATGCGACCGGGGAAAAGCATCGAAAGAAATCTAAGGGGACAGGTGGAAAGAGACGAAGAGAGAGAGAGAGAGAGAGAGAGAGAGAGAGAGAGAGAGAGGAAGATAGAGAGAGGGAGAGAGAAACGACGGTGCACGGGCGCGGCGCGACGAGGAAGGAAATTCAAAAACACAGAGGAGATTTCGCCATTGTTTATTTGAACGGGCTTCCAACCGCGAACGCGCCCGCTGCGCCGCGAGATTACAGTGACGAGCAATTATATCGTCACCGCGGAACGAATCATTTGCAAACCGAAGTCTATTCCGGGGACCGGGGCTTCGGTGTGCGTCGCCTATGTATGGACTGACTGAATAATTGCTCCGACGGCAGGCTACGTGCCCAGGCGCGTGTGTACCTTCCGTGGGAAAAGGAGAAAGGTGGAGGAGGAGGGGGAGGGGAGGGCTCTTGTCTGTCTTACGGCCGCGTGTGAATAAACACGAGGCGGGTATTATGTGTTTGAATACCTAACGCCGCGGCGTCTACGAATATTCTAACGATTCTGGATATATTAGGTTTCGAGGAACAATACGTCGGGATCGAGGGTGTTGCCGCGCGGCTGCGAGTACAACGGAGCCGTGCTAAAAGTATAACGCCGGACGATACTGGAATTAACCCCTTCAACTGTCGCTTCTTTCATGTTGCGGCGATTAGCACTTATTCGTACTTTAACAATTTTCCTAATAGGAAATTTTTGTTTCCTGTATTGTCTTCATTTACCTTCGTTTCTATACTTTGATAACAGAAGAATTTATTTTTACTTCGATCTACAAGAAATTAACAATATTCATATTTAATAGAGCTTGCATAAAGTCATCGCGAGTCTGTTTCGTTATTATAGTGCAAAGGGTTAACATTAGGTTTACAGAGATTTCTCATGTGCCTGTCTCTACGTCACTCGTCAATTTGACGCGTGTTAAATATCTTTATATCGATAAATATATACAAAAATAAACATTTTGTAGAATAAGTATTTTGTTTTTAAAGGAATATTGCCGTGCAGATATATTGCTATAAAAATATCTATATCATAGTGATACGATATTTCATAAGTCCTTTGTCGGAGAGTCAAATTTATTTTATGGAATTTCATATCATTTTCTGAATCTGAAAAGGACGTGCGAATATTTTGACAAATATTCGTCTCGCTAAATGGATAATTGTGTAGCGAGATTGTAATGTTAACTCAATAATAACACGCTTCCAAATGTATATTGGACCAGCAAAGTACTGTTCGCTTGTCGAGCGCTCGACAAATATAAATTAACCATATAATAATATCGTATAATAATATACCTTAAAATATAGCTTGACACAACCATACTCGATTTTTCTCAAACGGATCGACTGATTTATCGAAATCGCCCGTCTATGATCCGGCAAGAATGTTAGGGGAATTTTCCGCAAAAGAGGGATTGTTCAGAGACCAGTACTTCTGGGTTACCATTATGGCGCGCAGGTTCGCGATTCGGATGCCATGCGGTCGATCCTTTAGCCGCGACAGCCAAATGTGCATCGATAACTCAGAAAGTTAGAACTCGAAGTACACTTAGACATTTTTCTCTTCCCCTTTTCGTGCTTCCGTACTGCGACATGCACATGCCAAAAGCTTTCTTTCTTTTTTCGCGCGATGCTAGCTGGCTCCACCTAGACACTGTTTTATGTCTTGTTAACCCTTTGCACTCGAATGGTGACTCTCTGGCACCAGTATAATTGTTCTATCAGGTCCTGAAATAATTTTTATAACAGAATTATGAAATGAATGATAGAAGTTTAGATTTGAAAAAATTGTTAAATAGTGGAATTGTTAGTATGAGTTAGAAGAATAAATTTTGTATGAATAAAAGTGTAATTTGTTACAATGAGAATATTATGAGTTTGGAAGATTATTTTAGATTTATTGTTGAAATGGCTTCGAGTGCGAAGGGTTTTTACATTCTAATTATATTATTATATTGTTATATTGTATTACTGTATTACTATATTACAATATTACTATATTACAATATTACAATATTACTATACTAATTACTATTTATTTCTATTTTTATTCTCACTTTCATATTATTTTTATATCATTTCACACACATTGTTTATATTTCATATTTCTATTTTTCCTATTTTATACACGAAACTCTACCTATAGAATTTCTCCACCCCAATTTTGCAATTTTTGCAATAGTTACAGGACAAGATTAAATCTTCGCTTATTTGTCGAATAAATTGCATCGACGTAATGAAAAAAAGATCATACGTGAAATTTGAACAATGGATAATCGTTTTATTGTATGTCGACAAGTTCAAAAGACTTTCGTTATGGAACGTTGTAAAAGGAGTACAATAGCAGTGTCCGTGGCTTTTCGAATGTTGGTACAGATCGATTACACAATGGCGTTTCTATAGAGTCATGAAAATCGTACTGTATTGATTCTTTAATTATACTTGGACACAATGCTTCGATGCTACTGATTCAAATATTGTTCGAGCTCAAAGGGTAAATAGGAATCACTACCAAGTGTCTGACTTGTTAAAATACGCAAAGGGTTAGGTATATATAATGTAGGAAATGTATATTATGATAAGTGATAATAGTAATACATAGTAATGAAGTATATAATATATAATAAAGCAGTATAGATGCATATAATATATAATAAGAATAATATATAATGGTAATATATAGTAATGAAGTTTATAATATATAATAAAGCAGTATAGACGCATATAATATATAATTAATATACATATAATAAAGAAGTATATATAATATACGTCATTATAATACCTGATAATAGTAATGTATAATAATAAAGCTCATACAATACATAATATATATAATATAATAACTGATAATAGTAACATATAGTATATATTACAATAATTGACAATAACAATACAAAATAATTAAGTACGCAGAAGAATTAACTACAATTCTTAAAAGACCAATAAAATCAGAAATACGAGCATAACCCCATTACATGCTTTCTCCCATCACTCTCTGCAACAAGAAAAATCCCGCTAACAATTTATTAATTGTTAATATATTGATAATTTATTAATTGTTAATATATTAATCCTTTCTCGGCGCCCTAAAAATGGCCGCGAAACCATGCCAGATATTCAAAGAGATCTTTGTGTCTGAAATAATTCGGTTCGTAAACCATGGTTCTTTTTAATCGTAACCACAGCCCGCATCCGGTTACCATCCCCGCGCATCAGACAGATCAACTGGGCGCGTCTCGGTCCGTATAAAACTGTCCTGCCCGTAGACGGATGGAATACATATCGCTCGTGTATCCTTTATCATGCTCGAGAGATCTGCATTCTCATTTCACGCAGACAATCTGCATGTCCCTGCTTTCCCCATCCATATCCTGTTCCCCGGTCTCATGCGCCTCTCTCTCTCTCTCTCTCTCTTTCCTGGCAGGCAGCACCTTTGGTAGCGTCTCCTCTGAGGGCTGCGCCCGCCTCGCCTCTTTTTCTCCTAAGCTGCATCACCGTAGGACCCCTCTCTCCGCTTTCGAAACTTTCGAAGACATCCCTTTCCTGCACTTACGGAGTTGCCAGGCGTGAAGCCGTGTGTCCGGGACACGCCGCGCCGCGTCCTACAGGGTGTTAAGAAAGTAATGGACACGAGCGTGTGACGCGCGCGTGTACCACTTCGGTGCGTCCTGTCAACAACTACCGCGAAGTGTGCTCGATTTTTAGCGACGACCTCGAACAGCTTTTCATCGAATTATGTCTCTTGCTACGGAACATGTTCTGCACTCTTCTTTTTTTTTTGTCGAATTTTGTTTAATCGTGTAATATTTGCGATTTGTTTAATCGTGTAATATTTGCGATTTGTTTAATCGCGTAATATATGTAATTTGTTTAATCCCTGTAATAGTAATATTCTTTAATCTTTGCAAGAATTGTTCAGTGGTGGGGTAATGTTGTTTGCTAAATTAAAGATGCTTGTTTAATGGACTACTACCGTGCCGCTGCGGCGACTAGCGTATGCGTGGCGCAAGGGAGCAGGACTGTGGAAAAGTTTAGTGGGTCCCGGTGGACGCGCAATAAAGTGCAGGCACCTGAAAAAGTGTGCATGCAGTGGGCGAATTGCGGCGTTATCCTCTTGTTGCGTTTTGGCGAGACTGACTTGTCATGGAGATTTTTTGGTGATATTTTTGGTCATGTGGTTGGCGATGGATTTGGCGATAATATCTAGCGATAATTTCTAACGATATATTTAGCTAAATATCTAGAGAAATATCTGGCGAGATATATCTAGAGATTTATCTAGAGATTTATCTAGCAATATATCTAGCAATATATCTAGCAATACATCGAGCAATATATCTAGCGATACATCTAGCAATATATTTAGCAATATATTTAGCTATAAAATCTAACGATATATTTAGCAATATATCTAGAAATATATCTAGCGATATATCTAGCAATATATCTGGCAGTAATATATAACAATATATCTAGGAATATATCTAATGATATATCTACAACAGAGATATATCTAATGATATATTTAGCAATATATCCAGCGATAATATCTAACAATATATCTAGCGATATTATTTACTATTATTATTATTTTCCCTTGATATAGTATTTACTTCCACCAATACTTTGCTGTGACTGTTATTTGCTTTCTTAAAGTCGAAATAAAGTTGTGATCCCTTGTCACCAGTGACAAAGACCTCTAATCATTTGTCTTCAAAATTAACTATATCAATATAAACATACTATTTTAGAAATAAATGAAAATTGATATCTGTTTATTTTCTGTAGAAAAATTGCAACTAGATTGTAGATTTTAAGCTGTAAAAGTGGTCAGGTAAAATGTGAAATGATTGCATGATTTTATTATAAATATATATATATAACAACTTTAATGTTCCATGAGAGGGGACATCCGAGTGATATGCTAGAATTACAATGTCCCCTGAGAGGGGTGTGCAAAGGGTTAAGTAATAACTACGCCCCAAAGACGACGACGAGATCAATAATCCAGCGCGCGCAAATCTGACGCAAATAAACTAATATCCCCCAATAAACGAACAACAAATTCCCGTCGCATATGCCTCGAAATCCCCGTTACTTTCGTCCCGGCCTGTACCCGCGTATACACGTGCCCGGTCTATAAACCGAACAAACACAGTTCGGATGAAGTGGATGGTCGCGCGGGTGGGAAATCGGGCGGGAAACGCTTGGGTTTGTTTCCCAGCGGAGAGCGGCAAGGGTTGGTAACAGCGAGAGAGAGAGAGAGAGAGAGAGAGAGAGGAAGAAGAGAGAAGCGCGCGGGGGAGGACGGTTTTAAAACGGCGACGAGTGTATTACGGCTTTTAATTACGAAGTTTCTTCTTTTTTGGCGTTCCTCCTCCTCCACCTCCACCACCGCGGCACGGCCGTTGTTTTTCCTCTGCGCTGTAAACGGGCACAGTTGGTAACCGAGAGCACATTGTCGCCTGCACTCGGACAATGAGTCATTGAGAGAGAAGAAGAAAGAGAGAGAACGCGCGACGACGACGTTGTCGTAGGCGACGGCGGCGGGTTGAGGCCCGGGAAAAGGAGATGTTCCAGGAGGAATAACTAAAAGAAAGGAGGGAAGCCGAAGACTCGCATAACGGACGTTTGCAAATGCGGCGGCCGTGCGCGCGGGATTTGTTTCGGTGGAAAACGCTTTTCGGAGAGGCGCGGCGAGAGCCGGGCAACACTTTTAGCGGAATGTCTTCCGCCGGGTGATGGCGGCGGCGGTGGTGGTGGTGGTGGTGGTGGTGGAGGACAATGCGTGCGCCTCTGTGGCTGCGGGGACAGTATTCAAAGTAATATCGCGGGCTGTAATCGAAAGTGGTGAGGATTGAATAAAGCGTGGGGCGGCTACGGCCGTGTTGCATTTTGTAATAGTCGCTCGCGCGCGCGCGCGCGCTATCTGGGTCGGGCAAATTGTTATTCCTTTTGATCCGGTCGCGGCCCATTGAAACCGCATTGGTAGCTCCTTGCGAGCAGGCGGCCGCTGGCACGGTTTTCAGGGTCTTCGCTGGTTAACAGACCTTTTTCTTTCTTCTCCCCTTTCTCCCTTCTTTTTATTCCTTTCCCTCTGCTTTTCTTCTCGCTCTCTTGTTTCCCCTTCTTTTTTCTCTTTCTTCCTTCTCTCTTTACCTCTCTTCCTCTCGTTTCTATTTCTCTCTTGTCTCCCTCTCTCTCGTTTCTATTTCTCTCTTGTCTCCCTCTCTCTCGTTTCTATTTCTCTCTTGTCTCCCTCTCTCTCTTGTTTCTATTTCTCTCTTGTCTCCCTCTCTATTGTGTCTATTTCTTTCTTCTCTCTCTCTCTCTCTCTTGCTTCCCTTTCTTTCTTTTTCTCATTCTCCGCCCTTATCTCAGCTCGCGGGACGCGCGACCGCGATGATTTTTGAGGTTACGAAACGCGTCCCACCGACGCATTTCCATATATCCGAGCAGAGAGAAATGTTTGGCTCGTACCTGCCGGACACAATCCACTCGCCCCCCCCCCCCCCCCCCCCACCCCACGGGCGTATATATTGAATACGGTCTGTTGTAAATTTTCAGTAAATTCGCGCGATGCCCGTCGCCGCCGCCGACCTCGAAAGTTGCGCACACAATCATCATCGGTGCTGCAGTTGAAACGCTCGATTAAAATAAGGTTAATTGATTCGATGATCCCCCTTGGTAATTGGTGAATTTCGAATTAATCAATGCAATTTCATGCCGCAACCCCGGCTGACAATATTGCCGCTCTTGTTGTTCCTAACCGTTCAATGCGGCTGATTGAACGCGATCGGAAAAAAGAAGCGGCGCGCGGTTCGTTTACATTTCGGAGATTTATGCGAGCGGTGGCGTAGGTTCGGTGAAGGGTCGGGAGAATTTTTGGGGAGAGGGTTAAGGACGCGGTAACCTAATTTTACTTTTAATATTGTGATATTGTAATTTAATATTACACTTTTAATATTGTGATATTGTAATTTAATATTACATCTTTAATATTATAATATTACAAGGTATCTTTTTAATTATACTTTTAATATCATAATATTATAATTTAATAGCGTACTTTTAATGTTGCAGTATTATAATTTAATAATATACTTTCAATATGGCAATATTATAATTTAATAGTATACTTTCAATATTGCAATATTATAATTTAATATTACACTTTTAATATTGCAATATTATAACTAAATATTATAGTTTCAAATATTACAATATTATAACTTACTATTATACTTTTAAATATTACAATACTGCAATGTAGTATTATACTTTTAATACTGTAATACTACAATTTGATATTATACTTCCAATGTTATAATATAAAATCACACTGTTGATACTATAATATTACACTGTAGTATTATACTTTTAATATTACAATATTAAACTGTAGTATTATACATAAATATTTCAGTAATATCACAATTACAATATTATAATATATATTTCTCCACAAACATATAAAGCAAAAACATTGATCAATATACATTTAGTGCAAAATCTAGCGAGCAATAATATTCCCTTATTTTAAAAATCCAATTACTGTGAAAAGAATAGAATTTTAAATGCCTTTTCTCTTTAAATATTATTTAGACATGTATCTTATTATCGAATTAAAGCAGCGAATTGTTTAAATAACACGCGATATTTTTCGTTATCTACGGTTGACGAGTTTTCCAGTTTCATTAACTGGGGCATACTTCACACCGAATTCTAGTGGCTCGATCAACTATTGCAGCGACCACGACTGGTAGAACTTTGATCAGTTTTGCTTTGTACTAGAGACCTTTTGTCCTGGGGGGTATTGAATATTCGAAATATGGTCGGTATTAAATACTTGTTAATTCTTGTAAATAGCACACCGTCCCTTAATTACAATAAAACCACAAAATGTACCGCCATGTATTAATAGCGTGTACAAATTTTTGTAAAAATGGAAATTGTAAAGAAATATCATTTCTTTTGTACTCGTAACAAAA
>NC_135776.1:16763750-16791394 GCF_028453695.1 Augochlora pura | reverse complement strand
ATAAACTATAAAACGAATAAAATAATAAACCATCCTGCAATAAAATATTTCATCCAAACGTTGTTCTCCACTATCACATACATTTTCAAAAAATAGGAGTCAACCACAATTAATATTCACAATCAATATTCGCGACTTAAAAATTAAACGACCATTCCCAAAATCCTAACAAAAGGTATCCCAAATAAACGATTCAGAAAATCCAGTGATCGGTGACAGTCGCGCCAACAATCCCCTGAATCTTTAACGCCGGCGCCATTCGCACCGACGCCAGAGATTTCGGCATCGGGGCGCAAAAGTTTACGCGCGGCGCCGTACGATTAAATTGCTTGTAAACTCGCAGTTCAAGGAAGGCAGCGGGCCCCGCCATTAAAGTCGGCGCGCCGCGTGGCACGCGGCAGTATTCACCTCGATTCTATTTGCTCGCCGATTGTGAGCGGTGAGCAATCAGCCGCCGAAATTCCTCGCTCGCCGCGAAGTTCCCGCGAAGAATGCGTCCGTCGTCCGGCCGGCGGGTTTTCCATTTGCACGCAATCACCGCGCCGCACGGATAAGGGCGCCGCCGAGAGGTGGCCGATTAACGAAACGTCGAAGGAACCACGGAGTCCGCGCTCGGTGCTTTACGCCCGTGGTGAAAATTTAATTTCGGTTCATTGTCGGCGGTCGAGGGGGGTTGCCGGGGGGTCGCCGCCAGTGGCCTTTGATCGGCGAGCGACTGTGTTTATTTTTTTTAATAGCCGCCGCTGCAATACCATTACATATTCTTTTCACGTCGGCACGCCGAATTCCTCCTATTTTAAAAGCGATCCCGCTCCCGCTCCACCCCTCTCGCGGAATTGCTTTCGCGTCGATAAATTCCTTTGTTGCGCGACCGGCAAAAAGCGCGCTTTAATTCAATTATATAATAGGATTTCCGGTGCACTCCTGACATCGCGCGGCGCGACGCGACGCTCTCCGTGCCGCGATTCATTGACTCTGTCCCGTTTCGTGCCCGCGCTTTCTAAATTGCAATTGTAAATAGCGGAGCGACTCTCGGGCGTTCGACAACGCGATGGCCTCTCTCTCTCTCTCTCTCTCGAGCGCGTTTCTTTTTTGGATCGCGAGCCCGTCGCTTTCGCAGCTGCTTCTGCCTTTTTGCTGAGCGGTGCTCGTTGATAGTTCCGGTGCGCTATGAAAGGCGATGTCTCTTTTTAAAAATTGTATGATTTATATTTTGTTTAAACGGTGGGGGGTAGTGCGATGGATAATGGCTGAACAGTTGAGACGGTGTATTTCGAAAGTCAATTTTTTTAAAGCGTTTTATCGTGTAGTTTTGGTAACAGATCATCTAGAATTATACTAAAGCATGCGAAATTTATAAATATGTGGCATTAATATTTTAATCGAAATCTTAGGAGAAGTATTTTTATTGCAAAATGTAAAATCGAAGTATACGTCGTTGCCACTAGGCCAAATTAATTTATTACAATTTTGCTATAACTTCGATCGAAATAATATATTCTTGTATTTGAGTCTGTAAGGAAAATTTAACAAATGCAATTTGCAAATCCGAAGAATTCAACGAAATTAGTTAACAGAAAGTTAAGTTACAAGTGTTAATTATTTTGAGAACTGCAGATTTTCTTATTTATTAATCTACAGTGTGAAAAGTCGAGACAAAGCGACTCTTGCAATTTTTAATTGTTTAACAATTCATACCAAGATCGAGTAATTTTGATAAAGCACTTTTTAATTTCTTACTTTCTTTAATTTTCTTCTTAATTTCTTTAATTTTTAAAAATAACTCTTCTAGTCTCTTTTGTCATTCCAAGCGATAGCAAAATTTAAATAAGAGCGGTCTATCTATGATTTAGTATACTAATCTCTCTGCTATACTATCTCTAGTACATATAACGCAATTTGCTATAGGATCTGTATATTATCTCTGTAATTTTTATGGAAAGAATTCAAGTAATTTCGCCGAGTTTTAAAATGGTTGTCGTGTCTGAAAAGTTGTCCGAATATTAACTAGACTCGTTGTACCTGTTTCCACCGTATCATTAGCACGTTAGTACTTCTAAGCACGTTATAATGCAGCTTATTCTCTCAGGAAATCTTCGTAATGGTGAATGACTCACCACGATTGTTCGACACCTGTTTTAGCAGTCGTACATGTTCACATTAAATTAACCACTTAGCTGCGTCGATATATTTAGAAAATAAATTTTGTTACGCGTTCTATCAATTATACTAAGCGTAGTTTTCTTGGTAATTGTTCCAGAATTATCCTAAAGCGTGCGAAATTTACGAATGTGTTACTACAAGCATTTTCTCATAAATCGTAGGAGAAGTATATTTATTATAAGATATAAAATTGCCATTTCCTTGTGACGTATATACACGTCGTACGCAGCTAACAGGTTAATAACGAAAGAAGCGTAATCCGAGAAATCCAACTGCGAGAGTTTTAAAATTATTTTTGTTTCATTTCTACACTTTCTATCTTCATTTTTTATTCTATTTTATTTTATTTTATATAAGGATCTTTCACGACCCGTGCCGATGTTTTACTGAACATGCTTGCGGTCGCTTGAGCTCGAGATCTCCACTCCCCTGTTCCACTAGTGTCGATAAAATAGCGAGGTCACAGGAGACCCCGTTACCGGTGCTCGAAGTTTAAGAAGAGGCGATAATAATGGTACAATTCAACGATACAGAAATTAAAAATAATTAAAGTAAAGATCGTTATTGTCAATCGTCAAGTAATATTTCTAAAGCATAATTATTAACGATTAAATGATACAACCACCTTGCAACAATGTTTGCTTTTCTTACATCGATTAATCGACTCCAGTTTGTTATATTTTATTGATTTTTCTTGTTCTTTGTAACTTTATTCGTTTCTCCTGCTATTAAATAATATTTATTGTAATACTATTCTCATAAGGGGTGCGTCGTCTGTTAGTTTCTCTTTAAAATTACTGTAGAAATGCCGTTTGATATCTTTTTGATGTTTTTTGTTGTATTGAAACGCGCATGTCTGCCAATTAATTATGAAAGCGGTGTTTTTATTGTAGAAATTTTAATCCTTCGCGATCGTGTTGGTTGGAGAAACAATATTTATTAATTCTATTATAAAGTTTTCATATATATGTAACACAATAATGTGTTCTAATTTTATATAAAAAGGAACAAATATGAGTAAATGGCGTCGGTGGCTGAGAATAGACGTACGATAGCAAAGGGTTAAGAGTTAATCTATAGATGGTCCATCCTTTAATAAATATCATTAAAAGCAGAAAAATAATAAAAATATAAAAATAATGGAGTAATTGAAGTAATAGAACTATAGAAATAATAGAATAACAGAATTATAGAAATAGTACAATAATGAAACAATAGAAATAATAGAACAATAAAAACAGTAGAAATAATAGAATAATGGAAACAGTGGGATAATAGAATAATAAAAACTATAGAACTAATAGAATAATAAAAACAGTAAAATAATACAAACAGTAGAATAATAAAAACAGTAAAATAATAAAAACAGTAAAATAATACAAACAGCAGAATAATAAAAACAGTAAAATAATACAAACAGTAGAATAATAAAAACAGTAAAACAATACAAACAGTAGGATAATACAAACAGTAGAATAATAGAAATACTAGGAATAGACCCAGACTGTAATCGCATTTAGCAAGACAATTAAAAATGTAATCTGTTGCACTCGAAACGATACTTCGTTGTTAATTAATTGCCTTTCATTCGCTCGAATTACCTAACAGAACAGGTAAAGAGCACTTGAATAATTAAACTGTATTCGATCGACGAATCGTCGAGACACCAGAAAATACCCCCCCGAAAAATACCAGAAAAAGCCCGCCGCGATGCATTAATATTTTCCAACGAGCAGAACGAAACAATCTCGAATCGTCCAGGCTCGAGTTTCATAATTCTTTCGTTGTAATTAAAGCAACGGGGGGGGGGGGGTGCGGACGGGGGAGGTTAGGCGGAAAGATTTTCAATTGGGCGTTCCCAACGCGGCTCGAATATTTCTGAAACGAGATCGTAGAAAACGTGACGGTAGAGGGGTTAAAAAAAAGAACGGCAATCGCTACCCTCTCGCGTGTGCCATCGCTCCTCGTCTTGCCCTGCTCGACGACGAATGGAGGGGGAGGGTGGTTGCGCGAGATGATCTTTTGTTCCTCGGCATCGGCTCGCGATAATTGGCCACGCTCGGGGACTTTAATCGCCGTTTTAATCGTAAAGAGGGGGGAGGAGGGGAGGGAGGGGCGACGAAAGTGTTTTGTTACACGCCGCGCGGAATTTTAATGGCCCTATCGCGAACTGCGAAAATAATCCTCTCTCCGCGCAGGGGTCCTTCGTTCCGACGCTGCTCCCTTCGTTTCGGCGAAACGCAGAAAAATACGAAGCTCTGTTAATTAATACAATCAGCTTTTAATTTCCCGTCGCACCGACCGGGTCTTTGTGCCCTCGTATCATATCGCCGGGTCTCTCTCTCTCTCTCTCCCTCTCTCTCTCTCTCTCTCTGCCCTCCTTTTATTTAACCGTCCAGAATCCGCCGGAATATAGACACCGTAAGCGAAAGAAGATAATCATTCTTTCGCCGCGCGGCGAAAATTGTTAACGCGATTCGCCCGTTCGCGCAAATAACCTGGCGCTGTTCAATTCGATTTCGGTGATTAGCTTCTAACCGGTGGATCTTCCCGCGCGGAGCGAGAACGTTGCGCGCGAATTTTTAATAAAAACTGCGTCGAATAAAAAGCTGTCGCGGATTTGAATTAATTGTACTCGGTTCCCGAAACAATTTTCCACGCTTTGCGCTGTTTGAATATTTTATTAGAGCCTCTAATTAATTCGAGAAAAGCGGAAAATACGTTGCCGTTTCTCGCGAGATTGTTAATTGACGCGATTCGACTCGGCGAATTGTTACAATATACCGCGATCGGTAAAGTCGTGACAAATTAGGCGAATTACATCGGCGGAGAGATAAAAGAATTATTCGCTACAGTTATTTTCGTATTCGTTCGATTTGTTAACACTAGGTTTACGGAGTAATAAAAGCAGCCGTTTTATATATATATATATGTTTATGAGAGTATCGATTTATTCTAATCGTTAATGTGATCGATAAATGAATAAATATAAATAATTATAGTAAATATAATCGATAAATAAGCAATAAATGTATCTTTAAAATTTGAATAATAGTGCGTTAACGAATCAGTGACCCGTCATTTTGACGGATTCCGTAAATCTGGTGTTAAACCGTTGCCGTACTTTAACGAGTCGGACTCGTGACAGAGATTTTTAGCGATCAGCTGTTAAGTAAAAATATTTATCCGTTCCTCTAAGCGGGAATCAAATTTTATTCTCTTGTTAGCAACATTTAAACGTTCGAGCAGATGTAAGCGCACGATAAATAGAAGAGTCTTTAAAAGTATATAAAAACAATGAAAGAAATAAAAGCTGCCTGATCCTATTATTAAAACTATTAAGAACAAATAAGAGCTGATCACCGCAGCGCGAAAGGAATCGTAGCGCAAAGGGTTAAAAAGAAAACTCCGCCTCGAACGAAACGAAAAAGAATATCCGCAGAATTTGGTCGTTCAACCATTCTTCGGATAATAATAGAAACATTAACGATATCCAAGATCCGCTTCAATTTCTTTCGACGCTCGTATCACCGTCAGAATTCCGCCAGGGGTTCGGACTCCGTGTGCAACGTTTCATAATTTTTGGATTCCACACGGTCTCGCGAACGTGTCTAGTCAGCTTCGTAAAATCGGCAGCGCGTTCAATGAAAACCGACGAGTAATTTTCCGGCTAGTAATGAGAGAGAGGGACAGCAGAGCCGTGGGGGTGGGGGAGGGGTGGACGCGGTGCCGGCCCGGTTTTAATCCGAAGACGGGACAGGGCTGTCGAGAGGTGTTCGGATCGATGTTTTTCGCATCGGGGAAGCGGTATCGGGTCCGGGGATCGGCACAGGAGATTGGGTAACGCAGGAAGTTCGGCTGCGTTCGTGCGCGAGGTAACCGAAGCAGATTCGAGATTTTACGATCGGATTGCCGTGTACGGGACGAGCGAGCGAGCGAACGCACCCAACGTCGATGTCGGGGGCCTGGCATACTCGCACGAGGTGTGTGTATGCCGGTGGACAATATTTGCGAATATACAACGAGGCATCGGTAGATCGGACTGGTGCCGGTCAGATAGCCATCTATCCGAGCGCGAATGGTGTTGCGTTCGAGCGTGTCCCGGGTACGTACACGATGGAGGCGGGTTGACACCGTTGCGATGTGGTCATTGTTTCAGTACCCCCGGATATCCTGGACTACCCCACCAGCACGGACATGGTCGTGCAGGAGGGGAGCAACGTGACGTTACGGTGCGCCGTGACCGGCACCCCGCAGCCGACGGTCACGTGGCGTCGTGAAGCTGGCGGCACGATCACCTTGTCGAACGGGAACAAGGGTACGTACTCGTCGAAATCACCTGGAACACCTACCGGACTGGGGACACACTCGTGCTTATGCCATTTTTATTTCCGCCGAACGTTGCCTGAGGCAGCACCTCCACCCTCCCCCCCCCCCCCCGTCTCCTTCCTCTATTCCTCCTCCACCACCTTCTCCTCCATCCTCGGCCACCATCGGGCGCGACCACCTCTCCGCGTATATTCCTTCGCCCGTTTAACCTACCCCCATCCGCATTCACCCACCTCTCCCCCCACCTCTGCGCTCGAGCCACCCCCGCAACATCGTTTCACCTACATTGCCACTTTCCTCCTTGCGAACTGCATACCTCACGAGGCTGTCCTGTCGGCGAATAAAGCCGTGAGAGACCAGCCGGCCGGGCTTTCCTATCTTCTTTGATTGCGCGACATCTTTATTGCCCAGCTAGACACCAGAGAGAGAAAGAGGGAGAAAGAGTGAAAGAGAGCGTCGACACCGGGTATCCTCGTTACTCCCGTCTCTTCTTACCGCTTTCTTTGTTTGGCTCGCGCGGCTCTCTTTGTTTGGCTACCGGCGTTTTCTTATCTGGGAAGATGAATGCCGCGACGCGCTGCGGACAGAATTGACGGACATTTTCGGGGGGGTGGGGTGGGGGTGCGCGAAATTCGCTGGATAGGCGACCCGATTATTGTGCCAGTTCCTCGTGGCTCCGGATTAAAAACGTGTTGAACGAGGGAGGCGTTTCATACGTGTATTATATTGGGTTGCGGAATAAGTTCGTGGAGTTTTTATATTTTCTTTTATTTTGCAACGATTTGTTGCTGTTTGACGAAGCGTATAATATTCGTTCGATAGAGCTGTTTCTGCTCTACGAAACTATGTTAATCATTATAATCATAAAGTAATCCATTATTTGCTATTTATTATTTATTATCGTTTTTTATTACGTGAAAGTAATGATAATTATTATATGCGTATTATGTGTGAGCCGTTTATTTTAAAAGTTACCTACGACCTTTTGTTATTATTTCTTGTTCACTGCAGTAGCGAGTATATTATTCAAGTAATGATTGTTATTACTTTAGTAGGAATTGTAAATTTAAGTATATTAGATATATTTAAGTAACAGGACACAGTGATATTGTTTACGGAATTTTTTTTATTTATTTTACAAGATGCAAATCATTGAATATTTCAATTGCGATAGAAATGGACTTAGGTCGCTTTCAAAATGGACCTTTTTTTTATTTCTTTTACATGACGCAAATCATTAAATATTTAA
This sequence comes from Augochlora pura, assembly GCF_028453695.1. Lineage (NCBI taxonomy): Eukaryota > Metazoa > Arthropoda > Insecta > Hymenoptera > Halictidae > Augochlora > Augochlora pura. Next base: position 16,783,653 of record NC_135776.1, on the reverse strand, counting down.
ATTGAGATAGAAATGGATATAGGTCACTTTCAAAATAGACTTGTACGTTGAAATCAATTTTGACTGGGTTTTTACAATAAATGATTAATATTGTTTCCTAGATCAAGAGAATATAAATAAATTGATCACAAAGTGGAATTAAAAAGTAACTACCTCTTCCAATTCTAACACGTGAACAAGTACGAGCCATTTTGTGATAAATCTATTTATATCCTCTTGACCGAGGAAGCAATATTAATCATTCCTTCGAAATCGAAACGAAATTCGATTCATTTATTATGAAAACCAAGTCGAAGTTAATTTTGGCATACAAGTTTGCTATGAGATATTGCATCACCCAATATCCCTCGTTCTAAAACAAATTCGCCATAAAACAAACACACCAGCTTTTCTGCAAAATAAAAATCTTGTTCACCGTAATAAATAATTTCAACAATTTCTAACATAACGATCGACTAACAATCATCGAGTTCGCAAAATCACTGTGTCGCCTGCTCGCTTCCGCCACGAGCGCATAAAATCCTAACTGGGCCGGTGTCGATACAAGATTCGCTTGCAATCAGCCAATTCGCGTCAATTAGAAACTTAATCGGCCGAAACTGAGTAATGTAAAGTTAAATAAGCCGACAGCGTGGGTAGGTAGCCGGCGATACGTTAATGCCAATAATAGAAGCATGATAAACGAGAAAACAGCTCGTCGACGCCGTCAACCCTTCCGAGTAACGAGCTGACTGGCTTGGAAGGCGGAGGCTCTCGTGTTCTTCCCGCGAACGTATTAATCTCCCGTGGAAGCCCGGCCTGTCAATTAAGCTTCGTTACTTAGATCCCCGATTAATGCTTCGATACTTCAATTATATAAACGAACTGTTGCGGCGCGAGAGCCGCCGGCGAGCACCGCAGGAAGAGACCCGGTCGTCTCTCTACGTGAATTCGGAAATCGATAGGTTCCAGTAGCCGCGGATAACGCATCCCCGAGCGTGGCCATCCGAGGCGAACGGACCACCATCCCCCCGGCGTGGAGTGGAGGAGCGCCTCTGTTTTTGACCCGTTCAAAGCCTTCTCCGTTTTCTGCGCCCCTTTACCCCTTAATTACCATTCCTGGCACTTGGTCGAATTACTCGGTCGCCTCTCCTCCTTCGGCCGCCCTCTTTGCGAGGCTCCTCGGCTCCTGGCTCCTTCCTCGCAGGCCGTCGCGCGCCCTCTTGTTCGCTCCGCTCCGTGACTAATTGCACGCGGAAGTGCAGGGGACGTTTCGAATTGTACCGAAAGCGGGTGCGTGAACGGAAGGGTTCGTCCTGACGGTGTTGCTCCCCCCCTTCCGTCACCCTTTCGCCGCAGTACCTAGCGAGTTGTACCAGCTTCTCTAGTTTTCCAAGGCTTTTTCTACGTTTCCATGGATTTTTTTAGTATTACATGGCTTTTTCTAGGATAATATGGCTTTCCTAGAGTTCTACGGCGTTTTCTAGAGTTCTATGCTGTTTTTTTAGAATTATATGGCTTTTTCTAGGCTTCTATGGCTTTGTTTAGCATTCTTTGGCTTTTTTAAAAATTTCCTATAGCTTTTTCTAGGCTGCCATGGCTTTTTTAAGTCCTCTATAACTTTTTCTAGGCTTCTATGGCTTTCTGTAGTTTTCTATGGCTTTTTGTAGGCTTCTACGGCTTTTGTAGTATTCTATGGCTTTTTCTAGGCTACTATGGCTAATTATAGTCTTCCATGGCTTTCTCTAGTCATTTATGGCTTCCTCTAGTCCTCTTTAGCTTTCTTTAAGTCTCTTTAACTGGTCCGCGGTGCAGTATTAAATAATACTTAACTAATAATACTAATACTTTAATTCTAATTTATGGTTTCCAATTTTTCTCGCGTATATTTTTACCAATTGAATGTGCTACTAAAAACTCACCAAACAATATATTTAAAAATCTGCATCAATGTTAGAAATAGCAGGTGAAGAACAAAATTGTGATTATAGCGATTATTGAACATTTCGCAACATCTTGATAACGTAAAAATCGCTAAACAATATATTTAAATATTTGTATCAATTTTAGAAATTGCGGATGAGTCTAATTTCTAAAATTTAGGAGATTTTATTACAAAATTTATTGCATTCGATAGTATATTGATACAGTGTGCAATATTTCACCGAAATTAATATTATATTATTACTATTTTATCGTATTTCATTCATTTGTCATGCATCAACATAAAATCGTACCCATATTTCCGTTAATGAAAATTTAAAGTTCACGTCGAAGCTGAAACTTCATTTGGGGAACATGATTTCTTAGAGTGAAATATAAAGCTGAGAGAATATGCAAAAATTCGTGGAAGCCGTCGAAGTAAGGAGAAACGCTTGAGATCCGATGTATTAGCCTAGAAGATTTTCTTCTTTCTTTTCCTTTTTCTGTTCTCTTGGATCGCGACGTCCGAGTCGCGAAGAGAACGGATATTTTCTGGCAAGAGAACGTTTCTCCTGATGGAATAACCGTCTCGGTTCGGTGAACAGTGACATTCGAAATGAATGGAACTTAATCGCGTTGTATGCTTTTGATCCGCGACAATGTTGATCGTCTCGCGATTCCGACGCGGCACGGCCGAGACCGTGGAATTTGCAACAGAAACGGGACGTTAATTTTAACGAGAAGATTTACGGAAATCTGGATCAGTCGAAATGTAAATCGCTTGGAGAAAAATTCACTCCTCCGGAAAAGAATTCCATCTTCACTGTCGAGGCCTTTGTTTCATGAAAATTGCGATTGTTGAACGAAATTGTCGTCATTGAATGAAATTGTGATTATTGAAGGAAATTGTGATTACTGAACGAAATTGTGATTATTGAACGAAATTGTGGTTATTGTACAAAATTGTGGTTAGTGAATAAAATTGTGATTATTAAACGTTTGGCAATATTTCGTTAATGTGTCATTGATTTACGAATTATGGCCCTTGTTACAATTTAAGTCGATTAATTTACTCAGAGATACAGATTTTGAAAATATAAAACAATTTGAAACAATTTGAACCATAATTTGAGACAATTCGAAACAATTTGAATGAATTTAAATCAATTAGATACAATTTGAATGAATTTAAATCAATTAGATACAATTTGAATGAATTTAAATGAATTGGATACAATTTGAACCAACTCAAACCAACTTAAATCAATTAGAATCAGTTTGAAACGATTCAAATCACTTTGAATCAATTAGAATTAATTTGAACCAATTCGAACCAATTTGAATCAATTCGAAAACATTTGAACCAATTCGAATCAATGTGAACCAATTCAAATAAATATGAACCAATTCACACCAATTTTAACTAATCGGAAACTATTTGAATCAATTAGAAACAATTTGAACCAATGTGAACCAATTGAAATCAAATCGAGTCAATTTGAATTCGAATCAATTTAAAACAATTCGCATCAATTTGAACTAATTCGAATCAATTTTAATTAATCCGTATCAATTTGAACCAATTCGAATAAATTTGAACTTATTCGAATCAAGTCAAACGAATTCAAATCAATTTAAATCAATTCGAACTAATTCAAACCAATTTGAATCAATTATAATCAATTTGAATTCGAATCAATTTGAACAAATTCGAATCAATTTGAACAAATTCGGATCAAATGAAACGAATACAAATCAATTTGAATCAATTCGATTCAATTCGAACCACATCGTATCGATTCGCGTCAATTCGAGCCAACTCGAAACAATTTCAAAAATTGTTCGAAGCTGAAAGAAATTTTTCGACTGCAACAAATATCTCATTCGTCGCGAAATCATTGTTGCTCCCCGGTATCGGCGTAAGCCTCGACTGCGAACGAGGGGTCTCGAGAATGTTACAGCAGGTGGAAATCTTTGGTCGGGACGCGATCAGGCGGCGCCGGGGATCTCTTTAAACACTTGTTGAACGGAATATTTAACTGGTTCGGATTCCGGTCACGTGTCGGGCTGTTCACCCTTCGGCAATTACCGGAGCATTGTCTCTAACCGTTCTGAAATTACCGACAGGAACTTTCGTCGGGGCCGGTCCTCTGCTCTCTTCATTTTTGTTCGATCGGAGAGGGCTCGCCCCATGCATGGCCTTCATAGAACGGCGGAAACGAGAGTCGACGCGAGAGAGAGAGAGAGAGAGAGAGGGAGGGAGAGAGAAAGATATAGGGAAAAAGGAAACGCGATGTACAACGACCGTCGAAATATTTTATTTTCACTCTACTTATCGCCTAATGGAATCGCGATCGAACCTTTCCGTTTCGCCGGAGGGATGGAGGGGGTGGGCGGGGGTGGGGCAGGGGGGCAGGGAAGGGACGGCCGACGGAGAATAAAAGAACCGGCGACAAATGCTTAAAACGATTCCTCAAAACCGAGCACAGACGATAAAAGATTCATCCGTTGAATAAATCAACGGGAATTCATTTCTATCCGAGCGAAATCCTTTCGCCTTGGTTTTACACTTGCTACGAACGCCTTCGTGTAAAAAAATAAAAGGAGAACATTTAAGCTGAAGATAATTTTGATAATTTTCGGTTGCAATACGTTCGTCCGAATGTTTCGTGTAGAAACGCTATATTCCAGTTGAGAAATTAATTTAATCGGTGTTGTTCGTGTATTAAGAGAAATTCGATCGAGAAATCGTTGCGCTTCGTATAATTATTTATATTGTATATTTTTATTTTCTAGTATTTTTAGTATTAGTTTCATTACTGTTTCCTTTTTGATATCTTATATTTTTTAGGCAATTTAATAATATTATTTTCTAATAAAAAATATTTATATAACAAATTTAATAATAAATTAGGCAGAATTTAAAGGCAAAGTTGACGAGTTCGAAATTTAAATAGAAGAAAAATAAGTGAGAAATCTCAATGTTATTACTTAATTTGTAGCAATATTGTTTATACAAATAAATGTCTATATTATATATATATGTATATAGGTTACAAATATGTTATTTTGTTTTAAAAAGCGTTCGTGTCTCGGCATACATCGTTATAATAATCGTGAAAGAGAAATAAATAATTAAACACTGTACGAATAAGAATCCCTTAGTTTTGCTATTTAATAAGCAATTTATAACGCAGAATTGTATACTCTCGTACAAAAAAAAGAAACACGCCGCTCGTTAGAAAATGAGAAATGACTTGATGCATTAACGTTCCGTTTTGCAACTACGCAGAAATTTTTGGGGTCTGCGGAAATTTTCGGTGAATTGTGTTCAACGTCGAATATAGCATAGCTGTTCGAAACAATTTCGAAGTCCAAGACAATTAATCGAGTTACACCGAACTATGGTTATTGATTAAACTCCGCAGCGAAATGTGTGTTCACGCCGCTGAAATGTAATAAAATGCATGCCATTAATTATTTCGTCGATAAAGCGGCATTGATGTGTCTTGAAATGAAGTTTTCTATTTATTCGACAAAGTAAGCCGAAGCGTCCGTCATGTTGTCAATTTTCTGAACTTTTACTTACTGAAATTAACACATATTCGTTCAGTAATTGTTTATGTCGCCGTTCACGAAATGTCGGAATTTTTTGACGCTGTCTGTAGAAATGACACGGTCTATATAAAAATAAAATAACTTGTTAAAAATCATATATTTTTCAGTGAAAATTTGGAAAATGATATAAAACAAATTTGTCTTTAAATGTAAATTTTTAATTTGTTGCTTCTGCTTTCTGAAGTTATATAATGTTCGAACAACCGAGCGTTTAAACTTTTAATAAAATTTTCCTATACGCGATAATAATTATAATGCTTTTACTTTGTTTTTGTTTAAATATGGTAAAAATAGGATTTTCATTTATTTAGAATTAAAAGAATAAAAATCAATTATTTTCTGTAATATACGAATAAGGAATTTTCGTCATTTGGTAATTGTTGATTGTTTGCGAAATGATGAATATTTTCGTTATGCGAACGAATATTTGTTAACTCTGAGGCTCAAAATGTTATAATAAAAATACTCTAATTCCATGGCGAGCGAATGTCAAAATTAGTTAAAAACCTTGGGTCGTAATCTTCGCGAAAGTTCCTTAATAAAAACTTTCAGTCTTCGTTTAATTTACATAGATATAACCTCAAAAATTTCGATTCCAGTTTTGCGGAATCTCCTTTCAATTTGATTAGAAAAGCTTCTCTTCCGGTTATAGTCATTGAATATTTTATAATCCAAGAATGTTCCTTCTGATTGCTTTCCATACTTGGTTTTTCCTTAATTGCTATTTTAATTAGGTTACAGTGATTGAATTGCTGCATAAAATCTGCTTTACGCTTCCGCTTTCTGCAATTATGAACACTTTTTCGTAGCAAATAATTCAACCAATATTTCAGTGCAGGTGAACGTTATAATAAATATACTTAATAATTATATTACGATATACTTGATATAATATATTGTTACATTAATATATATTATGATATTACGATAATATATTACGTGATGTTACAATTGTATAATATATTATTATAGTAATATACATTGTGATATTATGATAATATATTACGTGATATTGCAATTGCGTAATATATTATGATAAAAATAATAAATAAATATGTAGATTCAATTTTATAATCATTATGAAGCAACGTTTATTATTATAAAATTGTAACAAAAATATTGAAATTCCGCGTTGCATTATGCCATTCGTTAAAACAATATTATCTTCGGTGTTGAAAACAATTAGTTGCTATTTTTATTAATGTGATAAGCAGATTATATAATATCTGTATATTTATTATTATTTTTATTTCTGTTATTATTATTATTGTCATTTCTATTATTATTATTCATTAACGAAGGGTTAACAGCATTTTTGTTTCATTCTTCTATCAGCACTCTATTAATGGACCAATGGAACATTTCTTTAATTCTAATTTCACTTCGAAAGAAACGCGAACGTAAAAGTAAATGAATGGCGAATGTAAATGAAGAATCGCGCGAAAATCCGCAATGCAACGTTAGCAATCTAAAATATCATGCTACTGTATTAACAGCATTCATCCACGGAAGAGTATACTGTACTCGACTGAAACGAAATACGAGAAGATTAATCCGAGCCGAGAGATCTGATTTCAATACACACAATATAACGAAGTCGCGGGATGTTCAATATTCTATGAAAATATCTAATCCACGTTTAACGTAACAAATCCCATGAAAAATTCGATCAGCGAAACAAAGAAGAAAATTTGATTATTTGATCTCTTAAATCGTCCTCCGATAAAAATGTAAAATGTTCACAGAATTGATATTAGCCTTTCTAATATTCTAATAATAATTCTCCGAGTAGGATACACGCGTCGTCATAGTACTCGATGTTGAATCACTATAACGCTCCGGTGTCGAATAACAATTTCGCAGAAAGTTTAACAACTGCTCCAACGAAACCTGCTACCGATATGCTACCGATCCTCGAACAATTAAATCCCAATTTCCCCTTGCTGTAAAATTTCGCAACGTAATGATGTAATATATGTATAGCTATATATGTAGACATGTAGATATGTAGATATATTGACATTGTGGATATATAAATACATGGATATACAGACATATAGATATCTAGATATTTAAAAGTGTAGATATATTAATATATAGATATCTAGATATTTAAAAGTGTAGATATATTAATATATAGATATCTAGATATTTAAAAATGTAGATACATAAATATATAGATATATTAATATTTAAAAATATAGATGTACAAATATATGGATATACAGACATATAAAGATCTAGATATTTAAAAGTGTAGATACATAGATATATTAATATATAAATATCTGAAGATTTAAAAATAAAGATACATAAATATATAGATATAATAATATATAGATATCTAGATATTTAAAAATATAGATATATAGATATATGGATATCTAGATATTTAAAAATATAGATATATAGATATATGGATATCTAGATATTTAAAAATATAGATATATAGATATATGGATATACAGACATATTGATATCTAGATATTTAAAAATGTAAATACATAAATATATAAATGTATTAATATTTAAAAATATAGATACATAAATATATAAATATATTAATATTTAAAAATATAGATATACAAATATATGAACATACAGACATATAGATATCTAGATATTTAAAAGTATAGATATATTAATATATGTATACAGATATCTAGATATATAAATATACATATACATGTAGATCTATATAGATCTAAATATCTGTATAGATACACAGATATACAGATATACAGACGTATAGACACATATACGGACAGATTCTGAATGACATGTTCTTTCGGCTAACAATGCCGGCAGCACATGCACCGCTCATGGGTTTTGTTACAGTGGCGAGCGTTCAGGGCCCGGAATTGGAAATAACACGTGTCACACGTCTCCACATGGGACCATACTTCTGCATAGCCTCGAACAGAGTGCCGCCATCAGTCAGCAAACGGATTGTTCTCATTGTTCACTGTAAGTAGACAAAACCAACGGATTGGATATTAATGCAGTCGCTGCCGCGGCGTCTCGGCCGACAATTCACGTGGAAACAATCGCGTTTTAGGGCCGTTTTCGTGCAAACACCTTTCGCAAGAACTGCACGCGTTCCCCGGCGACTTCGTTGCAAATTGAATTATAGGCCACTCACACTGCTGGAACAATTCGCGACTTACTCATTATTGAATCATCGGTAAAATGATTATACTGGGTGTCCGTATAACGAATGCATGAGCGAGGTGATTCATCGTTGAAAAATATGGAAACGAACGAAATTACAGCCGAATTATAAACCAAAAATATAAAATATAAAATTAGAATTGTGAATAAAATTAGAATCGTCGATAGAAATATAAAATATAAGAAATTTTTGTTTCGGATTTAGTTTTTGGGAAAATCGAGTTTCGGAATTCTCTTTGTAACTGACACCGTCACCATTATTTAATTTATCCTCGAAACCTCATGACCAGCATAGTCCATCAAACGATGCTAAATGGTTAACAAAAGAAAATTTCACGAAAAAAAGAAAACTATGCAAGGTTTAATGAAAAACGAGAAGCTGTTCAGATTTCTAAGTTTTCAATCCAAATTAACGTGACACCGACTCCATGATTCCGTAACGAAGCGACTCTGTCGCGCGCGGCTAACAACCTAAGCGCGCGAAGAATTTCTGTTAGGGTGCAGGGCGACAGCGTGCACGCGCGTATGCTCGAAAATGCAATTTGAAGTTCCGCAACCGTGGCCGCGGATCTCTCGCGAAGGCATACCATAATGACGCCACTTGGGACAACGTGAATGGCAGATGTAGGGGGAGACCATTGTCTCCGTGACTGAAGTGGCGCCTTAAATATTTTCTGCCGGCGGCGGACCACCGCCGCAACCGCTATCACGGCACCGACCTGTCGACACACCGGCACCGCGGATTGATTAAAACAAGGATCCCCGAAGTGCACGGCTTTCGGCTGTAATTCCGTTGCTCCGTTCCCACGAATCGGTTATTCTTTCCTCTCCGCCATCGGTCGGCCAGCGTTTTCCGCCCCGGTTCCTTACCATTTTTAATGGACTGATTCGTGCTCGGAGCATAAATGGAACTTCCTGTATTAACTTTCTAACAGAACTTTTTATTTGGAATGTAAACCGTTCCGTGGGTTTCGACGGGAACGGCGAACGGAACTTCGGGGAAGCTTTAACGCAGATTGGTCTTGCAAAATGTAGAAATATTATATAGTTATAGTATGTTGTATTATAGTATATTATATTATGTTATATTATTATATATTATATTATATTATATTATATCATACTGTATTATACTACACTATAGTCTATAGTATGCTACACTTCTAGATTGCTTTATCATACTATACTATAGCATAGTTGCTATGCTATGCCATGCTATGCTACACTTCTCCACTGCTATACTGTAATATACTAAACAATGCTTTACTGCTTTAATACTGTACTATACTATATTATAGTGTACTATTCTACAATACAGTATACTATACTATGTTATATTTTCTAAAATATAATACAGTGTAGTAGTATATTATATTATAGTATAGTACTATATTATATTATCTTAAATATAATGTACTATAGAATACTATAATATGGTATATACTATAATATAGTATCGTTTAGTTTAATATAGTATAGCATAGTATAATATAGCAATTTAACAGTAAAGCATCGTTTAGTATATTATAGTATAACAGTATAGAAGTGAAACATAGTACAGTATATGTATAATACACTGATTCGAATTTAACATTAACAAATTCATACGCGACTGTGACACGTGCAACAGAATTTTTTGCAACGAGCACATTTTGCATTACCATTTGATCTTTGGAATAATTTTTGCAGAACGAGACTATTACTGTTATAATGTTAAAATAACGCCGAAATCGAGCGAATGACAATTACAATTTTTTTTTTACGAACGTTTCCCGCGAGATCGACGATAAATCTTTTGGTGAAACCGTGGAATCGATAATATTTGACAAATCATACGTCGCAAATAGCAGATTTCTTGCTGAAGTTTAACAAATCAAAAGAGATACGATCGGTGCTGTGTGACAAGCAGAAAAATAGCCGCTGCATGCATAAGGCCGCCTACGTGTTGACTGAATCGTTGACGTTGCGCAAACTTCGAATGTTTTTCTAGATTTCATGGTTTTTTTCGAAGGGCGGTGTAAAATAAATATCACGCCTCGCCGGAATCATATATCGAAAATCATATATCAAACTCTTCGTATATAATATGATATATAATATGACAATATAATAAAACATAATATAATATAGTATAATGTAATATTCGAATATTATATAGTGTGGTATAATAGAATATCAAATATTATATACTATAGTATAATATTTATACATTTTAAATATTTATACATTTATCCTTTTATTTAACATTCGAATATTATATAGTATAGTACAATAGAATATCGAATATTATATAGCATAGTATAATAGAATATCGGATATAATATATATATTTTTTCTGATTTACTCATTTACTTATTTATTTATCTATCCATTTACTGATTTACTTATTTATTCATCGCCCACGTGATAATAAATTCTTTTGCAGTTCAGCCTATGGTTTCGATTCAAAACCAGCTGGAAGCTGCTTACGAGGGCCAAACGTTGACACTGGAATGTCGCAGCGAGGCTTATCCAATACCGATCACCTATTGGACCAGGCCACCGAACGTGACTGTAGCGAATGGTATGTCGAAAGCATTGTTTATTACTGTAAAACAATAGTACCTTGAGAAATATATTTATACCTCTAAATTAAGAGCAATAGTTTGATCAATGTACAAACCAACCCTTTGCAGTCGAGTGGCGACTCTTAGGTAATGCTAGAAATTACTATACTATTTTCAAAAGAGTTTTTATATTATAAAAATTCACACTGTGATTTCGAAATAATTTTGTCATAATTTTGACATAATCTCGAACAATTTTAAAATAACCTTTACTTGATCTCGACATAATCCCGACATAGTTTCGACATAAACTTGACATAATTTTCAATATAAATTTCAATATAATTTTCAATATAAATTTCAATATAATTTCGACATAATTTCCAATATAATTTTGACATAATCTCGGTATAGTTTCGACATAAAATTGACTTACATAACTTCGCCATACCATTGTCATAACTTTGAACATTATACTATTTACACAGTACAATTTTGACAAATAAAATCCACTTAAAAGTACCTAACAAAAACATTCTCAATATAGCAACAACAAGAACAAAAATAGAAGTAAAAAAATCAGTCGTTTCTATTAGCCGTTTAATTCCAATGTTAACCCATTTCTAGATTTTTCATACGGGGAACGTGTTAATTAAAAATAAAAAACCTAATCGGCTAAAAGCTTTCGAATTTCCTTGAACTAATATTTATAATATAATCGTGTTACCATGTAGCAGAATTTATGCGAAATTCACGTCTCGCGCGAAACCGGAATTACGAGATAAAATAGAGCATTTCGTTCGGTATTAAATAATCCTAGGAATCCGTATCGGATAATTCTGTATTAAATAACACGCCGAATCATCAGGCTAAAAGCAACGGGAATAGAGAGAGAGAGAGAGAGAGAAAAAAAAAAAGAAAAACAACAGCGAGAAAATAGGTTACAGTTTTCTCGTTCCGTTGGAAGATTTTTATTGCCCGCGACCGCACGGAAATCTGCGTCCCGGTTCTAATTGCGAGTGGCGCATAAAGTTTCTCGCATAAGCCGCGCGTCCAGGTTTTCACTTTGCAGTATCGCAAGATAAAGAAACGGCCGGGGGACCGTAAAGGATGTAAGTTGGACAAATCTCTCGTATGTTGCCGAGTGAACCGGATTTCCTCAAACAAACTGTCCAACTTAAACATTGACTTTTGTTTCATCCTGATGAGATTGCTCTCGCCGTGGGGAACTTATTTTGGGCGCCGCGATTCCCCGGGATTATGAGATTTAATATCCTTAATTCGTTGAATAATTATGCACCGACTGTTAACGGGTCTGGGGAAACTACCCTATTATCCCTTGTTCCTTTACGTTAACGCGGGCGCCCGTTATACCTAACTGAATATGCGGCGTGTTGCGGCGAAGAATATATGGAACAATCGGGTGCACTTGTCGCGTCGGAATCGAGCCAGAGATCATTTTGCGAATTATACTGATAGTATTGGGATGGTGACTAAATTAATTGAGGATTTTAAATAAAAAGGATAGCTTCGCATTTATATATTATATTTATTTCAAATAATTTAACCCATTGTCGTGCTTTAACATGGCAGACTCGCGGCGGAGATTTTTAATAATAAACTGTTAGGTATGAATGTTCATTCGTTGATTTAAGTAGTAATCAAATTTTATTCTCTTGACACCAATATTTAAACATCCGATTAGACGTAAAATTCCTTTTTCTTCTAAGAAATTAGTGAAATTGAAAATATTTTAATTGTACTAATTATAGAGAAAATGGTAGAGCAAGGGGTTCAAAATATAACTTTATTCAATTAGGCAAAGCAATTTTGACACTGCCTTTTTTTCAAGGCTTTATTCAATATGGCGCATAACTTCTTCTGTACTTGCGACGCGAGATAATACAATAAAATATGTCTAAAATGCAGGTCTTATTCCTCTATATTCAAATTGTGATAAAAACGAAACTAACTAACTAATCGATACAATGTTTTTACCAAATTAAAGATAGATTACAGTATTTCCGTTTGGGATAATTGTTTTTTTTAATACAATAAAATAATTTATCGAATGTACGATTACTATCTCTGTTACATTACAGTCATTTAATTCTTGTTTAAAATATTCCTTAAGAAAATCGTACTAAACTGTACTCGAATTTCTCGTGATACTTTAATATAATAAAAATAAAACTCTTCGACTACATTCACACTTTCTAAATGCATTAAGAATCTACAAACCTATAATTCTAAGAAAATACCAGAAATTCTAATTCTAATCAATTAGAAACGTAATTTAAATTCATAATTACGAAGAAATATCTACCCGAATACAATTTTATTTAAACCACGATTTTTCGTCGATGTTCGACCAAAAATAACAGTAAAACACACGTATAAAATTACTCAGTTTACGAGTCGGTGAATTACGATACCTCGGCCATTGTCGCAACGTTGTCCTAACCGCCGCGACAGTTACGAAACGTCCCCGGTTCTGTCCATAAAGTAGCAACGCGTTTGATATACTTGCGCACGCTACCAGAATCGCATCGGTGCATCCCCATGCAACCTCGTTTTAACCCCTTGCTGTATCATTTTCTTCACAGTTACAATGGTAAACGTCTTTTAGATTATAATTATTTCTTAGGTGAAAGAGGAAAATATTTACTGTATGTCTACGTTTACTAGAACGATTAAATATTGATCACAAAGGGACAGAATTTTATTCCGACTTAAAAGTATAATAAAATAATTTCTCTGGCTTATAGTATTTTCATTTTATGCAACAAAATGCATTTTATTCAATATCTTACTTTGTTCAAAACGTAGACTATACTATATAATATACTAAGTATACTATACAATATAAAAGTCCACAAGGGCTGGTAGGTAACATCCATGACGGCGCGGAGTGCAAAGGATTAGTAAAAGTCTCCGTCACAAGTCTGACTCGTTAAAGTACGGCAAAGGGTTAACGTCCAAAATTACTGCAAACTTCTCGAAATTACTTAATAAGTAACTGCTAATGATTAAATAAAAAATTACTCCTCTCACTATAAAAAAAGTCCTCTATACAGTCCTCTTGCTATACAATTTCTCGAAAAAAATCTTCCCAAAGCGATGGTCCGAAGAAAATCATCGAAAACCGGCGTCCCATCATCGGTGCCACGCGCGAAATCAGACAAAAATGGGTAAAAGCAACCGCGGAAACGATCCCGACTAATTCGCGGTTAAGAGAAAAAGAGAGAGAAAAGAAAAAAAAAGGAAAAAGAAATGGGTCGCCTCTCGCAATCCTACTCGACGCTAGATAATTTATTCAACCCTCCCGTACGACGGTTCTTTTTACTCGTTCTAGTTAATTACCGCGAACTGCTCGCGGCGATATATACGACTGCGGATTTGCGTACGAGCGACGCTAACGCGGTTTCCGCTAATTGTTTCACCCTAACGTCGTTGGCGCGCTTTAAACGCGGACCCAGCAGACCCTTCATGATATCCGGGCGAAGGCCGAGCTATATAGTCCGAGCGGGACAGACAGCGTGCAGGGCGTGCGTGTCGCCCGCGACCCCCTTTCGGCGCCCGTTTAATTGATAACGCGAGCCGAAATTAATAACAACCGCGCGATATTCCGTACGTATCTTAATTTTCCCTCGGAATATGAATGATCGTACCCCGTATCCTAATTGCCGCGTAGCGACCGCGGTAGCATTTATTTCCGGATTAATTGATACGTCGCCGGGCGCGGTTCGAGCGCGAAAAACTTCCGGCGCGGAAGGGGGGGGGGGGGGGGGGGGGGGGGGGAGATATGGTGGGAGACTCGGCGCGGTGGCGTGACAGAAACTCGTTAAACTTACAGATTGAACCGAACGAAACAAACGGCAAGAAAGATGCAGATGAAAGCCGGGGCCAGTGTTGAAAAAGTGATACGAAACAGAGCACAAAATTGTTTCACGGGACAGTCGCGCGCGCGCGCTCGCTCGCTCGCGCGTCGACGCTGATAGAATTTCTCCCTTCATTCTTCGGTGGCCTCCGATGGCGGCCGCGTTCCGTTTCCGCTTCGCTCTAAGCGTTCTTTAAAATAAAATCGCTCCGCGCGAGCCGTCGGCTTTTTTTTATTCTCTCTCTTTTTTTTTTTCGTCGTCGTCGTTGTTGTTGTCGTTGTTTTTAATGGACGGAAAAAGGACAAGGAATGAATGTCACGCGGCTGGACAGGCAGAAGCAAAATTTCGCGGGCGAGCGCGCGCCTGTCAAACACAACGCGTGACGGTCTGCTAAAAAATATAAATCACGCGTTGTTCCCGTACCAGCCGCGATATGAAAGAGAAACGTTGTTCACCGTCGTCCCGTAAACGCTCGAGTATGATTAATATTGCATTTACAACCGGTAGAACGAAAGAACTACTGGATTTTGCACTCCGGCTATTGTCGGCCGGTTGAAAATTCAGCGCGGATATACCGTAACCCGGCGTTTTTAACCCGGGAAGAGGGGGGGGGGGGATAAGGAGGGGGGGGGGAGGGGGGGACGAGGCGCCGCGCGGCCCGTTTCGAACTCGTGCAGGGGGAGCTGGGAAAATAATTGTCACGCCGCCTTTCTTTTTTTTTTTATCAGCCATTGTTCGCGATCGGGACACGCGTTGCTGAATAGCTGGAACTAGTCGGCCCACAGTTCGTTATGTAATTTAGCTCGCGCGTTTCTCGAATGGAGGATTCACCGACAGAGAATCAAATTTTTCACGATATTTTTAACGACAGTTTCATCGTTTTTTTTTTTAATTTGTTTATTTAATGGCCAATCTGCTTCGTAACCGTTGGCGACCACTTGTGGGATCACGGTTGCGGCGTTACGCGTGGATAAATTATTTACTACGGATTCTGCTGGAATTATTACGTTTTTTTCTTAATCTTGGTTCCTTAAGTTACTATATGATTTTGTTAAACAATTTGATTTCTTCTGAATGCGACACAACTCTTGCTAGTTGTTTATGGGTTGATTGGTGTTCGATATTTTTACTTTTGTCCGATATTGTACGATGGAAGTTGTATTAGAATGTTTTTAATTAGGAGCTGGATGTTATAGTTTATATAAAAAGGTTTATTTGTTTTTTGTAGAGTATGTACTGATAGGGGTTGATTCTATGTATTATACTATTTACCCAATTTTGTGACGACTATAACAAAAATCTAAAAGTGGTAACATAAAAAGGATTTTTATGTAGAATAATTTGTATTAAAAAGTATTAAAAAGTGTCCTTTAATCATCTAGATCAAAATTGCATTAAATAGAAATTATTATAATATAACTTTGACACCATTGGTTGAAATGATGATAAAGAAGCAAAGAAATATATAATCAGAAAGAATAAATCACAAAGACAAATATATTTTTATGAAATTTATAATACCATGTATTTGCAACGCAAAGATTTATTATGCAAGATGTCTTACAATCGCTTTCAGAAATACTGTTCAAACAACATTCTTATTATACAAGCTCCATCGAGAAAATCGCCGTAAAACATTCCTTTGACGTGAATTTTTCCTGCGGCAAGTAGAAACGGTAAACCATGAACAGACACGCGGAAATGAACGCGATCCGATATTACTTCTTTAAACAATAAAATGACTTGAAATATCCTGCGTCCGATGTTTGTCGTATTAAATTTACATTATTCGAACCTCAGATTACGCTACTGTTCAGAAATTTCTAAATAAAAATCATAGAAAGATTATTTTCCTTGCATTCATCGCTATAATTAACGTCAGTTCTATTTTATACATAATCTGTGCAATTAATTTTAATATCAACGACCAATTAAATATCGTTCGGACCCAATTTGAAAAATAAACATTTGAGAAAGTAGGAAAAGACTTACGAAATTAAAAGGTACCAATAAACAATGTTAAAGATTCAAAAAAGCATTCAACGTAGCTAAATGTTAAAAGAAAATAATAAAAATATCCGAATTACTAGCACATTTATAAAATAATCCAAGCAATTGATTTTAATATCAGCGACTAATTAAATATTCTCACCTATTTTGAAAAATAAAAATTTGAAAGGTAAATGTTTGAAAAAATAAAAGAGAAACGCTTTAAAAATATCGACGTGTAAAGATGAACGTTCAACGAATGATTCAAAAAATGTCGAAGAGAAATTAAACTATCCGAACTAACGGAACAAATGTTCGCAAAACTAGCAACAAACACCTGAATTTACATAAATAATCCGCAGTTTGTTGAGGCGATTTTTCCGCGTCGGCGTTAAATCACCGAGTGTCCTAGGCGACACGCGCGGTTCTGTTGGCGTCGATTAGTCAAAATTTTCTTTGCGCACCCGTTAGATACCGGTAAACAGAAACGCGTACGAACGCGGAAGAATTATTACTTGTACGTTGAACGGCCGACGCGTGCTGATAAGTCATGAGTAAAAGCCTGATGCTTTCGCATTACCAGCGTTGCAGGCAGTGAAACATCATAGACAACCAACATGGACGCTCGTTGCGAGAATAACACGCGCCCACGCACACGTACACATGCATACACATGTACGCGCACACCTGCGAAATAACGTGGCCGCTGGTGCATCCACTTTACACAGTTTCATAACGTTTAGCGACCCGCCGTATAAATACCAAGTTTACCGCCAACGTGTTTCTTCTTATTCAAAAACCGGCGTTGCTCCGCCGCCACTCTCTCTCTCCACCCTCTCTCTCTCTCTCTCTCTCTCTCCCTTTCTCTAATAAAACAAGCTAACTTTTTAACGAACGACAAGTGCAATTACATGGTAACGGAATTAGAGACGTAGCTCTCTCCTCGCAATGAGTCTCGTTTAACGCTCTCCCGCGGCGTGCTGTAATTTCGCCAACTCGAAAAAAAGACCGCGAAAAATGGTAACTACGGGCCCCCATTATGGCCAGTAATCTTATTTAAGATGATGCTCTTCCCGAGCCTTATCCTCGCCGAGCAGCAACAAAAAAATCTTGGGAAACTTTTGCGACGTTGTCGGTTATATTTCATTTTCTTTCATATTATTTATGTGACGATCAAATAATGGGAATTTTCTAAATAGCATTTTGATAAAATATATCTCTATACTGTGTATTTTCGATACAGAATTTGTTATTTAATATTAATTATTGTTATCTATATTTATTATAGTTATTAATTTATTAATTTAGCACTGTCTTTTACATTATATATATCTTTTTACATAGAATTGAATAAGAATAAGAATTACACTGCAATTTCCATTTCTGAGTAGTAAAAAAAAAATGTTTAGGACAAGAGTACTAGATTGTAAAATTAATACACAATTTTCTTCAACATTACGTACGCAAATTATAGTAAAAATTGCAGCCCTGAGTTTGGCCCGATTTATTTCAGGACTGCTTCATTTGTATTAGCTCCTCCCTCTTTTGTTTTAAGCCCTCCTCCTTAGCAGTTTGCCCCGCCCTCTCTTGAATTTAATATTAATATAATATAGTAATATTAATATTTATATATATATATAGATTCTATTTATAATCATTAATTAACCGAAATCAATTTGACACATCGAGCGCCGCGTCACCCAAATATAGATAACATTTTCTGACCAACCTTGAGAATTCATTTTCATTGTAATATATTTGAACAAATTATGTTCAATTAGAATATTTCTGACACGACAGAGTTCTAATTTCACCTTCTATGATAAATATTAACTTTCTAATTTCGCTTTAATTAATTAAATTGCTTCAACAATGTGATTTTAGTGGTCGGCACTCAATGTGTTAAATAATCATCATTCTTTTCCCATTTCGGCGACGACACTTATCGTCACCGATTCAATGTAATGTAGAACAAGCATCGAGCTGCTAAGGCCCTATTGATTTGCTTGCAGACAACAACTACAAAGTTGAAGCGATCCCGAACGGATACGCGATAACGATGAGGCTGACCATAAAGTCCGTACGACCCGAGGACTTCGGGTTCTTCCGTTGTGTGGCGACCAACTCACTCGGCCAGACCGACGGAAAAATTAAGATCGACAGTAAGTACAATAACAATCGCATGCATCCCTTCCCACGAACAGCGAAATATTAACTCGACCGTCTGCAATTGAATGGTAAAATTCAATTACGAGGCAGACATTAATCGATTTGGCGGACAATTTGAACGCGATAAATAAAATCAATTCGAACGAAATAAATAGTCAATTCGAACGCCATAAATAAAATCAATGAGAACGAAATAAATCAAATCAATTCGAGCGCCATAAATCAAATCAATTCGTACGAAATAAATCAAATCAATTCGTACCAAATAGATAAAATCAATTTGAACAAAATAAATGAAATCAATTCGATTGCCATAACATAAAATTAATTTGAACGAAATATATAAAATCAATTCGAACGGCATAAATGAAATCAATTCGATTGCCATAAATAAAATCAATTTGAACAAAATAAATCAAATCAAATCAAATCAAATACAATAAATGAAATCCATTCAACTGCCATAAGTGAAATCAATTTGAACGCCATAAATAAAATCAATTCGAATCAAATAAATAAAATCAATTCATATAAAATAAATAAAATCAATTCAAGCGCCATAAATAAAATCAATTCGTACGAAATAAATCAAAGGAATTCGAATATAACAAATCAAGACGATATATT
>NC_135776.1:16738548-16763650 GCF_028453695.1 Augochlora pura | reverse complement strand
AAAGCAAAAAAAGAGCAAGGAGAGGGAAAGCAAAAAAGTAGAGCAAAAAGAGGGAAAACAAAAAAGTAGAGCAAAGAGAGGGAAAGCAAAAAAAAAGAGCAAAAGAGGGATAGAGCAAGCAAGCAAGCTAGTAGATTAGAATAGAGCAATATAGAACGAGAGAGAGAGCAGAGTAATTTCATAAAGCAATTTCAGTAAATTCTAAATCAACTATAAAAGTCTATAAAACTATTTAAAAAGTAATCGATTAATCCCAAAATATCTAAATAACTCATAAACAACTAAGCCATCAATTTCAATTGTAAAATCGATGAACAGAATATCAAGGTAGCCTAATATCTAATTTTATTCGCCAAACGTTTATCAAAACGATACTAATCGACCAGAAATGTTCCAACACGACGCCAGCCATAACTTGAAGTTACGTGTAATCATGGTTATCCAGATTGCGCAGGAACAAACGCAATTACACTATCGGAATGGGATTGAATTCTGCTAACCTGTATAAACAAAGGACAAATTTAATTACCAAAAGCGCGGGTGATTGAATATTTACTTAACAACCAATTTACCGTTGCAACACAGAGGTCGAAAAGCGGTGCTCGATCTCTGCTTAAAAATAAGAATATTACGCTGTGGAAATAAACAAATCGGTCATATTTTTGGGATACTATCCTGTTATGGCGTTAAAAATTCTGAATAAATACATTTTTGTGATTTTTATAAAATTAATAGTTATAAAGTATATATAATTAGATTTAGATTAGTCGCAGTTAAGTTACTTGGTACGTTCGGTATCAATGTTTGTTAGTGTGTAAACTATAGTAATTTTGCAATTCGACTGTCGCGTCACCGATATGTGGGTGTTAAAAGTTATGTTAATAACTGAATTATTTACTTACATTTGAAAATTAATTTGCACGCTGATCATTCCAATTTTATTAGAATCCGCGAAACGTAAAAATCTTAAAAAGATTCATAGAACGCGACTTTCGTCAACTTTAATTTGGTTAAATAAAATACCTTTATTCTATTAAATTTGTTGGATAGCCGGCGGTGCTGTGAAACTGTGTAAAAAGTTCGAATACATAAAATGCATAAAATTCCATAGTATGAAAGTTAAAAACTTTGTTTCTCGCACCCGAACATGTTCCTGTCGACGCTATTTCATTCGAGGAAGTGAATCAAATTCTCCCGAACAACGACGCAGATTAAACAATAAATGTTCCCTATTTTTAATCCTGTAATGATCCTGCGGAGTTGTCGGCTGCCCTATAACAATATTAAGTTGCAAAGGAAATTCTCCTCACTATTAATAATCGGAATATTATTTATTAGATGCAATATGTAAAAGTTACGAGAAACTCGAAATGAAATCTTCATAATCAAGATATTATTTATTATTTTCAGTATGTAACATTTGCGAGTGGCTGAAAATAATATTTCAATAATCAAAATGATATTTATTATTTCTAGGAGGGAAAAATTTCTGAGCGACTCGAAATAAAACTTTAATAAGCAAAATAATATTTATTGTCTTCAAAATGTAGTGAGTGACTGAAAATAAAATTTTAATAGGCAAAATAATATTTATTATGTTCAAAATATAAAAATTTCGAGCGACTCAAAATGAAGCCTTAATAATCAGAATAATATTTATTATCTACAAAGTATAAAATTTGCGAGCGACTCACAATAAAATCTTAATAATCAGAGTAACATTAACTACGTTGAAAACGTAAAAATTGCGAGCGACTCGAAATAAAATCTAAATAATTAAAACAATATTTATTATCTTACACTGCTCGCAACCCCTCAAATGTCACTGACTTTAAAAACTGTAAAAAAATTCTTCTAAAATTGCCAATTCTTTCGATGATATTCGCCAACATTGCAATCGCCATGTAACATCAGCGTTCCAGCACAATTTACTACGCGCGATCGCGTGGGACCCCCCGCGAGCTCCCCCCCATCCGTTAAAAATACATTCGATCGGTCGATAATAATCAAAGTCGTCCGTTTAATTAGGCGACATTGTGGGAGGAACAATCCGGTCAGCTGCACGCGGCGTGTCTGATCGACGGATCTCGAACTTTTCGGATGACCTAATAAAATGGCGATCGGTTATTACAAGCGGGGTTCCCGGTCGCGGTAGCTGTCAGTCGGACGCGGATCGACCGCGATCGGCCCGGTTCCCGCCGACAGCGCGTTGTCATCTTGTCTTTTTAAAAAAGTAATTAAAAGAAGCGTATTTCGCGGCGGTGAGCTCGAGGGGCGAGAGAGAGAGAGAGAGAGAGAGGGAGAGGTGGTCATGGCTCTCTCGGTCGATCCGGCGGGAATAGCGGAATGAATATCATCGGCGGGCACTCGACGTTTCGACGAAGCGTGCAAGTGACAACAGCACTCCGGGTTTTGCGGGAAGCCAGCTGGACGACATTCCAATACGTCAAAGCCGCCGGCGGCATCGCGCGGGAAGTCCAATCGTTCGACCGATTATTTTTCCGGTGATTACTCCGGGGGTATAGCATCGGGTCACGACGATATCGCGACGCGGCATTTTCGCGCGCCGGGCACGCGGGCCGGGGCCCGGCCCACCGTTGTAGCACGTGATCCGACACAAAGCGGCTTTCCTATGGTATACAATTTGACGGCCGTTAAATCCTCGCCTAGACTTGATGGCGTGATGGGATTCCCCGCGTTCATCTTTATTAATGAACAGATCAGCGATAATGTGTTACCAAACGCGCGCGCGCGCGCGGGGGAGGGGGGCCACCCGGACTAGTCCCGGTTACATTTACGGCGGCCGATATCCTCCACGGCGATCCTCGACGCATGGTCATCGAGTCGGGCCTATTGATTCCGGCTCGAATTTCGGTGTGAACAAGATTGAAAGGATCCCGGCCGCGGAAAGCGATTGCCGCACTGTGGTTTATGCGTCTCTCTGTGTGCCGGTTACGTACCTAAGGGGTCACGCCGTTTTCACGCGGTCAAATATTATCTTTTCGAACAACTGCGAAACAATGTTTCGTTGATAATGGTGTTTCATAGCGTGTTTTATAATACTACGAACTGGAAAGGAACGATGTTTTATATTTTGCTTTTTAAGCTGTTTATTTCGGCTTTAAACGACGTTGCTCGGTAATCCTTTATTTTTTTTTAAATTGCTCGATTTTTGACAAAAAACAAGATTTTGCCGGATTTTTTCTATTGTTATCGTATACGCGTTGCTTCGTGCTTTTGTCAAATTAATTCCAAAGATATTACACGCGCACTTAATGTACGACGGAGAAATATTAGTTGATAACATTCGAACATTTTTAAATATTATGCAAATATTTTCTACAGTTACGTAATACGAAACGGGTCTAAATAAAAAATACGGCAATGCATAAACAGGTGATATTATCTACGACATGCTATAATCATTTTGGATTGCTAAAAAGTATTAAAATCCTTTGTTAAAAGTAATACCTAATATTGCGTAAATTAATTAGCAGAGATGCGAATGTTTATAGAACGGTTGGACATTGATTTTTCAGTAGTTTTTCATTATTTTCTTGTTTTACGTAGCATGGAATTTAGCGACGCGAACGTTGACAGCGTAGAAAAGCGTGTTCAAGAATTTTTCGGTATTTTCCAAAGACAAAAACATAAAAAAAAGAGGTACCGCCGCGGCTTTAAACATTCCGGCACGGGAGACGGCGACCGGCAAAAATAAGGTTGAGAACGGAAGGTTAATATTGCGAGAGTATTGCATACAGAGACATCTTGGAGTTAAGACCGGCAGAAAGTTGTCGAGGGTAGGAAAAATGAGCGTCGGTTTCCCACGGAACTTTTTAATACTGCGCGTCACTTGTCTCGTGTTTTTATTAGGACGAGAACGAGAATAAACGAAAATCTAGCGCGAGAGGCGGAACGAGTAAATAATGCATAAATAATGAACGTTCGGTGCAGGATCGATCACGATGTAGCAATCTGTGCAAGTCTTTTATTTTATTTCATATCGAACGCGACTGTATAAATGAGTTAATACAAGAGATAATATAATAAATAATTGAATAAATATGAGTTGTTATAAGAAACGATAAATAATATTATTCTCAGCCTATATGATAGGATCTTATATTTTCTTTCGCATTAAATATGCAATTCAATAAATGAGTTGATATTATATTAAATAATACACCGAATGATAAAGAAACATTACTTTGTACGATAAAGTCTTATATATTATTTCGCATAAAATGAAAC
Organism: Augochlora pura; assembly: GCF_028453695.1. Lineage (NCBI taxonomy): Eukaryota > Metazoa > Arthropoda > Insecta > Hymenoptera > Halictidae > Augochlora > Augochlora pura. The sequence goes on along the minus strand of NC_135776.1, from coordinate 16,759,399 downwards.
TCAATTTAATTTAATAAAGGTTAACAAGTTAATTTGATAAAGAATAATAAATATTATTTCTAACCTCTACGGAGAAGTCTCATAATTCTTTTCATTTGCTATTATTTTTATGCTATACCATAAAGTCTTATACTTCCTTTCACATTAAACGCAACACATTTACAACAATATTTAACCTATATAGTTTATTTCACAGCCACGATAATTAAAATTTCTCTGTCTTTTCGCCAAAAAATGTGCTCTCAAATAATAACGAGGATTAAATTGGCCAGCGTTGGCTGCACGTTTCATAAAAAAAAAGAAAATATATCATCAGATGCGGAAGTTTATTGAATAATCTCCGATAGAAACTTCCCCTCTAATTCCAGCAATTACGCGAGTACGAATCGTTGGAACCGGGCAGCAAAGTGAAATTCTCATCGCGAACTAAATTCGATATCATGCATGTCAAGGGAGCGGTAGAGACCGGCGAAAAAATGTGCCGGTTTTTCAAAATTATGAGAAATAATTTTCCCCTATGAAACTGTATTTCGCGTCGGAGCCATTTCGCGGACGATTTATAGATATTTTACCGTTAAATTTGCGGAAACTTTTATTATCGATGCGCCGCGTTTTAACAAACACCGCGCGCAGATTTCGAGAAAAAGAAAAAACGAATATGGTGGCTTGTCATAAGCGATCGATACGTGAAAAATGTATGTTCACGCTGCTGCCATTATTCTTTAGCTTCGTTTAGATTATATAGCGAGAAATTTGGAAAAATGAGAGAATTTTGATAACCGATTACCGAGTTTCGTCTTTAACCCTTTGCCGGAGTACGTGTTTCGTCGATTACCTAAGTTATTTATTTATTTGGTCTGTTTTTATATCAAATTGGAACGTATTATTGTTTGATATATATCAGTATATAAATAGATATACTATAATGTATAGTATATGTATATAACTATAGATATAGATCTAGAGATATAGAGATAGATATCTAGATAATAAATATTAAAAATTAAACATATATAATAAAATAATACTTACATACAACATGCAACACGTCGCAACAAACCATGATCAACCCAACAACGATTTTCAATTCTTCTACGCGTAGACTCCTCGAAAAACAGCGAAAGAGTTATCGAATAATTTCGGCGATCGTATTTCGGAGGACACGAAATCAGCTTTTTCGAATACAACTGTAATTCGCGATTTCTCGCGCGGAATTCAATTTTTATTAGAAGTAGTAAAATTTTATTTCACGGTCCAATAACTTCGGCAGGTAAAAATTGATGCGACAATACAATAAAATGGGGGGAAGTTATTGTCTTTGTTCCGTTCAGAAAAAAATCTCTGCGATTCATGGCCGCGGAAGAATCCGCGGTCTACTTAGTCGTTAATTTCGTAAGCTTAACGTCCAGCGCATATCGCCGTGACCGCGCACTGTTAATAGAATTTGCAACTCGGAGGATTGCGGTTCGCGGAATGTTAAACGCGTTGTTAAATATTGATCGAGTTCCGATTTATCCTCGAACAATGTCGTCGCGTGGGATATTAATCTCCCGTTATCGAAGTTATCGTTAGTGTCTTTTGTGCTTTAAACATATTTGAACCAATTCTGAATTTTTGTATTATTTTTTACGGTCTTTTTACACTGGTGACCGCAATTATTGTTATTTGATTTTTGTGATACATGTTGTTCTTTCTTATCAATTTTGTGTAAATTACATACTACTACTATTACTATATACTATTATATTACTACTAGTATATAGTACATACTATTATACTACTACTATACATATACTATATATTATTATACTACTACTATATGTTATATAATACTGTGTACGCAATTGTACGAATAAAGAATTCCTATCACTAAAATACAAAAGATAGAAAATCGTAAAGAACATACAGGGTGTCCTAAAAATGCTTTACTCCACCTCATTTAAAGTAACTTTTTCCTTAGCAAAAATACGATCCACCGCTTTGTTTACGAGTTATTAACAAACAAACACTGACCAGTAAAAGGCGAGCTCTTCTGGCACTAGGCGGTCGAGTCAATCAGCGGAACTAGACTCACTCTGGTTCAGCCCCCTCGCGCCAAGCTCGCCTCTCATTGGTCAGCGTTTTTTCATTAATAACTCGTCAACGACGCCTCGAAGAAAATTTTTGCAAAGGAAAGAGTTACTCCAAACGACCTCACGAACCTCTCATTTCATAGCTAGTGACTTTTTAAACATCCTGTATACTAAGTGTACAGTATTATAATTTTTTATTCGCGCTTTTAATTCTGGAATATTTTCTGGACATTTACCTTTAAATCTGTTTTGGCGAAATTAGTTCAACTTCGAGTTTGAACGAACGATAGCGTGCTCTCTGATTAGTGGACATAAATTAGTTTTCGAGCGAAATTCGACAGTGATATAAGATTGTACTAAATAACGAAACAGTGTCCAAGGTTGGAAAAGCTTTTCTACCGTCGAGTGATTTTTCTCTGTTCGCTTCCATCCTCTTTGTGGTTCCCAAACTCGGACCAAGTTCAATCTTGGCATCGGGACTAATGGTCGCAAAGTAATGGCGCGCTAAACCAACATTGATGAACTAACTGTACGACGTACATAATGGGGAATTTATGGGGATCTGATAGGCCGTAAAGTCATCGATCTATGTTTAGGATTCTCCGCGCGAATGATAAAGGGATCCGTAGGTGGAAGTTCGACAACTTTTAATTACCTATGAAAACATTTCCAAATCGCATTGCTTAAAACATTAAACGTTTCTTTAACTTTAAGAGACTATGGCAAAAATTAAGAACAAGAGCAAATAACATAAAGTTTCTTTAACGAGACCACGTGATTATATGTAATTGCGTTCACTCGCGAAAGTTGAACATTTTACTGTTTGCAAAAGTGCCATGTCTCTGCCGCAACGAAGTTTAAATGAAAATAATTCCCACGGGAATAAAGTTCTGATTAATTAAACAACTACGTGTTTTTGCTCTTATGGTTCTCATCTAAAACGTAAACGTTTGCTCTTGTTTAAAAACGGGATAGGAGTTTATTTAGAAAAATGCTTTGATTAAATTCTAAACAAATCATTAATTAATTATCGTATCGTGGAGAAAATTTTTCCTGATTTGGAAGTTGCAACTTCGATTAATTATTTCGCATTTACTGACTTACCATTTATGGTTTTCAAAAATTGAGTAGGAATTAGCGCACAGTTTTTATATAAAATTAACTATTATTGTTTGACTAATATATTATGGAACAAATTTGCTCTCATTTCGAGCTTGTAACTTTCATTAATCGCTTAGCATAATTTTTACTATTGAATTTATGGTTTCCAAAAAATCAAATAAAAAAATAAAATTAACCATTATTGTTTCACAAGTATATCATGGAACAAATTTGCCATCTGTTCGAACTTGAAACTTTGATTAATTATTTCGAATAATTTTCACTATTGTATTAGGTCTACCGGAAAATTCTATCTATTCTTAAAAAGAAAAAAGAAACAATAAATGTTGTATGCACCTAATATTTATCTTATAATTATAATAACTTAATATAATCGTAACTTATGTCCTGTTGCCAGCGTGATGGCGATCTATAAATATAATTTCCGAGAAATATATGCCTTTTCTAATTCCCAAACAATTGAGCAGAAATTAACGCACATTTCTCATACGAAACGAAGCATTATTGTCCGATATTACGTACCGGAATGAAAAACCGGCGTTCAAACCGACTCGCTGGTCGCAGACATTTTTCAATTTCTTCCCGGAAGAAAAAACGCGGAAGAAAATCGAGTTACATTCGGGTGGGCCGTGGGCGAGAGCGAACTTTCGGCCTACGTGGCATCGACAGAAGTTACAAATCACATTTTATTTCCAATACAGAAACGAAATAGTTTGCGCAAAACGATTGGCAACGGCCACGGTAGTCCGTGTTCCATGCGTTTTCATACGAAAAAAACATGCCGAACGACGAGTCGAACAGCATTGAGTAGGGGTACCAACTGCCGGCCCCCACGGTCGCTCGTTTTTTTTTTTTTTTTTTTCCCCCGAAACTATTGTGGCGGCTGTGTATTGGAAACTGTGCTTCCAATTAGATTTTCTTCGGGCATTTTCAGTTTTTCGAAATGACAATACCGTTGCGTTAACAGTGAAATATACGACATCTTGCGTTCGGAAAATTGTTTTCAGGCTGTAATATTTTTGTTCCCGGTCGAACGTCCGCGCGTTTCTCTTCAAAATCGATATTTATAAATCGAATACCACCCCGTGTGGAAAAATACGAATTTTCCGATGTTTGATCGGAGCTTTGCGTGCGATATTTCAAAAATCGGTAACAAACAAGGAGGGTAATGGGAAAATTAGGAAATCGGTCGATGACGAGTACAGTGTTCGCGATAAAAAAGAAAATATTTAAACGTGGGTTTTGATTCACCTTGTTCGAAATTCAGTTTAAAATGCGAATGACGTTTAATAACTATTAATAGTAACGATCAATAATAACTAGAATAAATTGCTGTCATTAAAAATTCAAGGCTCGGAAAACTAGGTTCTTGAAATAATAAATCGATTACAAATATTCTCCTCTTCGAGTGTAATACAAAATTGGGAGAAAAATCTTGAAATAATTAAGAATAAATAATAACATCAATAAAAATAATATATCCGTATAAATAATACATACACGCGAATAACACCTAAATTTAATAATTAATCCTATCTAAATCTAGATAATACCAATTTAAACAATATCCAAACCCTGAAGGGTTGCCAAGTAACGAACACAAACTCGGCATCCAACAAATACTCTCTCAATCTACACCAACGATAAAAGTCTACCGATCGTTTCGGTGAAATAAATCGCGGCGGCTCGGCTCTAAATAAAACGCGTTCCCATCGGCCGTTACTTTACCCCCCGGCGTGATAACATTTCGAAACGACTATAATCAAGAGAAAAAGAGATCGTCGCGTTAACCGCTGGAAAAAGATTGAAAGCTTTCCGTACAATCGGAACCAATCTCCGGATCGCTTGTCTAACGCGCACGGGAACCGTTATTTTTCAGGGATTGATCGTCCGCCGACAACCCGTAGGCCCGGCACGAGGCGGGACTCGAAGAAAGCTTGGAAGATCGATCACGGTCATGAAAGGAAGACAGCCGGCATGAAGGACGAACCGATGCTGAAAGGGCTCGACGGCGACGACGAGCAGATTGATTTTCAATCGGCGACAGCCTCGTCGCTGTTCCAACGACACCTGTTCGCGAACCTCGGCATCACCGCCATCACGGCGATCCTAGCCGGTCTGTCGACGTAGGAAGCCGCGGACCTGTGATCACAATTTACCCCCTAGAAAAACTGTTTGATCCGCGCTCCCGTCGAGGTCGCCGGGGCTTGCATCGAGGTCGGGAGGGGGGCGGGGGGCGGGCGCCTCGAGTTCCCTCGCGCGACTCGAGCGCGACGGAATCCGCGGCAACACGCGGCGGGACCCTAATCTTTTGAGGCATCGAGGACCAGAAAGTTTCTTCCTGGGTACACCGAACTAGCGGCTAACGAATGACGGGCGTACGATAGAAATTCAAAGAGGTTGCTTCGCGTTATTGGGATCGAGAGCCGCGCGGCTCCCGGTGTAAATAGCGCGACATGTGTGTTCTCGGCTGCGACAGAGTTTCCTTTGCGTACAGCTTTAGGGGAGAGATACTCTTGTGACGAGGATACGTTTACTTGGAGGATATGTTCACTAGGAGGATGTGTTCAGTCGGAGTATATGTTCAATGGAGGATATGTTCACTCCGAGGATATAGTCACTAGACGGATACGTTCACTAAGAGGATGTATTCTCTAGAAGGATATATTCACTAGGAGAATATATTCACTAGGAGAATATGTTCACTAGGAGAATATGTTGAGTCGGAAGGTATGTTCACTCGAAGGATATGTTCACTAGGAGAATATGATCAGTCGGAGGATATGTTCGCTACGAAAATATATTCAGTCGGAAGGTATGCTCACTCGGAGGACATCTTTTCTCGAAGGATATGTTCACTTGAAAGATATCTTCACTCCGAGGATATCTTTATTCAAAAGACATGTTCAATCTGAGGATATCTTTACTTAGAAGACATGTTCATTCTGAGGATATGTTCACTCAGAAGACACGTTCATTCCGAGAATATATTAACACATATTCGTCCAGTAATTTCTTTTATCGCCATTTACAAAATGTCGGCATATATTTGACACTATCTGTAAAAATGGTATAGTCTATATAAAAACAAGGTAACATGTTAAAAATCATATATTTTTCACTGATAGATATAATTATACCATCTTTGGTTAGAATGTTCTCTGTTTAGTAAAAATTAGAATTTAATTTATTTGGAATTAAAAGAACAAGAATCAATTATTTTTTGTAATGCAATAAATTACTTTGTAATCTACAAAAGAGGAGTTTTCGTCATTTGGCTATTAGTAATTTTTTACGAAATGACAAATTTCGTCATGAGGACGAATATGTGTTAACTGCGAGGTTATGTTCACTCCAAGAATATATTCACTCCAAGAACATGTTCACTCCAAGGATATAGTCACTCCAAGAATATATTCACTCGGAGGAAATATATTCTTAACCCTTCTACAGTTTTCACAAGTTTGTACCTTAAAAAAAAAAAATACACGGAATTTTTCATGATTCGGATGATAGAGAGATCTCCCAATTTCTCTTTGCACTCGGAGAGTATTTTAGGTCTAAGTACAAGGTAGTTTTCCTGAGCTGCATTATTTTACTTAATATGAGTTAGTGCAGTTTATGCGTATAAAATTGAATATTACGAGTCCATAACTGTTTGAACAGTCTGTTAGATATAAACGAACATGATAATGTAGAAGTTGTTCTGTAACGTGATATAACAATTTTTAATGTTGTCGTAGAGTTTATCGTATTCGGGTGCAAAGGGTGAATTGTTGCATCTCTAACGAAATTTCGAGTGTCTTGAGCCGCGTTACAAGCGATGATGAAATATGGCTTTATGATATGCAAACAAGTCGACAATTTTTATTTCCCGAATATTTCCATTCGATCTTATTCCTAAGCGTTTATAACAAATTAAAATCAAACATTCTTTAGATTTGAAAGAAATAAGTTAGGAGATTATCTATGAAATTTTCGTCGCTAGTAATACTCGTTGTTACAGTGCAAGGGTTATTGGTTTATTATTGCAATTTTATTTTTATTTATTATTAAAATTTGTTCTTAAAATTTATCGAATAAATTTTAACTTTCTTTCGTATCTTCACGTTAATTATGGCATCCTTTGATATCGTAAGCTTTAAAAACATCGTATTAGAGTGCAGTTTCCAAAGATGTGCAATATTTTTTTAGTCTGGTTTACGTCGCGCCGAATAACGTTCATGGCAGTTTTTATGAACACCGTAGGAGGGTTCAAGAGTACTTGACAGAATTGTTTCGTAACCCCCTTGCCATACTTCAACGAGACTGACTCGTGCTACAGATATTTTCCAACGCGTTTGTTCGCGGAATAGTAAATAACAGTTTCGCGCGAAATAAAAAATGATGCAACGTTGGAAAGAATTACGACGAAGCCTCGACTATCCGAACTAAACGATGCCGCGTGGACGAAATTAAGGGATTGCTAGATTACTGAATTATTGAATTAGTGAAACATTAAATCACTAAATCACTAAATCGTTAAATTACTGAATTACCAAATTATTGAGCCACTAAATTATTAAATTACTAGATTACTGAATTATAAAATTACCACATTATTAAATTACTAAATTACCGAATTATCAAATTACTAAATTACACTGACAAGCATTTATTAATTTATTATACATTAAATTACATATTCATTTACATTTTCGCATCACAGAGAAATCTGACATTCAAAGTCCACATAATATAGCTTCCACTATACTCGATTACGTCGAATTAAATATGAAATTATACTAATACGGATTTCACGAAATTTTAATATTTAAAAATTCTCAAATTCTTTTCACGAACTTACCACTTTCTTTCCGTCAATTTTGTCCAAAATGCGAAAAATTCACGGTCTGACGAATAGTCCGGTTTGCATTCAGCTGTACGCGAGGTTATGTACATGCGTAGCCTACATATTGTTACGCTGCGAAGTTTTGTATGATTCCGTCGCTGACCCAGAAAGTAATTATTCGAACCGTTTATTAGAAGCCAAACTGAGAAGCCAAATGAAATTTCGCGGAGCATGAAGTAGTTACGGTAATGGTGGACAGAAATATAAAGTATCTATAAGGGGAGAAATTATATCGAAATTCGAACCGACTATACCCCGTTGACCTCGTTTGTCAGTAGAAAATACTTGTAACGCTATTGCGTCGCTTTTATCATCCCCCGTATTAACAATTCGCCGACCGGTGAAGTTCTAAATTTTTACATTTCTGTCATTATAGGGTTATTAAATTTACTATCATTTCTCTATTTTCTTGGGATTAACACTAAACAGTATTTATGTTATCTATTTTATTTATTTTATTTTTATTCTATTTATTTTATTTTTATTTTATTTATTTTATTTTTATTCTATTTATATTGTATTTATTCTATTTATATTGTATTTATTTTAATTATATTCTATTTATTTTATTTTTATTTCTTTCACTGTACCTTACATTTATTTTATTTATTCCACTATTCACAAGAGGTATCTAACATTTAATTGACATATTGACAGATCGAAAAATCCGATTTACAAGATGCCAATCGGTAAGGTAATTCGAAAAAGAAAACACAGGAAAATATGAAACCGATCGAGATTCGACATTCGACAAATTTCTTTTGCCTTCTCATTTTGTATTCTAACGCCGATCGATGATTCGATCGATGATTCGCTCGATGACGCCTAACGGAGCTGCGTCACTGTATCGAAAGGGATGAAAGAGAAATGTCTCGTTTAGCGTCGTGTGTACATTGCAAGATCGTTGTTGACGAAAAACAGTTTACGAATTTGTCATTGATTTAGCTACTTCTAGGGAAGCCAGTCAACGTATTTATACATATACGATAAATAACCAAGATCGATATTGTAACATAATCGTTTTGCGATAGCAAATCTGCCAATGCGAGAGGTGTGTAACATTATTTTCGGAACGAGGATAGCTTCTCTCTACTCCTTGTCGCCCTGTTTCGCAATCGAACCGCATTCCGGTAACATAATTTTTCACAGCTGCTCGTTTACAACTCGTCCCCGGTGGTTTATAAAAAAAAAAAAAGAAAAAGAGAATCAATGCGACACTGTCGCGACAAAAAATCTCTGTCCTGGATAACGACTACGAGAGAAAAGTATTCCCCCCCTTCTATCCCCCTGTAAATATCACTTGCATATATCCAACGGACGTGTATAATAACATCGCTTTACGATATTTTTTATATATTGTTAAGTAACGAATGGAGTTTACGTGAGTTTTCCGAACGATCGAGCAACAAAATTTTCTCCTCGCAAAAAAAAACGGTATCTTCCTTTTTAGAGTATCGAGAAAGTGAAGTCCATTCCTTACGATCTACAGCATAATTTGTCCACTGTATAATATAAACAAATGTAAGTCGATTCTGCTACTCGCGTTTATGTTGTAACTTCTACTATTGAAAGAGAATTTATCTTTTAATTTTCGTTGAATAATTAACATCGTATAGCATAGCGTTATTCGTTTACGACGACAGTGACGATATAATAAATACTTTGTTGAACAAGTCTACCGTGTTTCGCTGTTAACGTAACAATTATTCGACGACTAGTATTTATAATCAGTTTGTATATTTGTGGGTTCTAGTCGTGTGCGGTAGTTTACGAGTAAGGTGGCTGACATATGACGTTGTACTCTACTAATCGAGGAACGAGACGGACGCTTTAAACATATGTAAATATTGTATAGGCGCAACGCTGCAGCTAATTGTTGAAAATGTAGTCGCGTCTTGGTTTGGAAAAATGTTTCGCGAGAGTCTTTAGAAAATCGTTTTCATTGAACGGCGAATCTAAAATCGGTTAATCGTTTGCTTGCATAAAGTGCCCAAAGAATTTCCTGGTTAATTATACGGCATAATCACCGCAATAACTGATAATTCAATATTGACTGCGATTCAATAACTGATTTCAACGTAGTAAATTACTTCAACGTCGCTTAACTAAACGTTCTCAGAAACAAGAAATTAATCGAATCTTTTCGTTACATAATTATTTATTCAACGTTAGACTTAATTTGTCACCACGGCCTGTTATAATAAATAAAAAAGGAGTCTGTGATTACCTTGCAGAAGTTTCATTGTTTCGGCGAACTCGCGGATGGTTAATAAATTAAACTATGGAACTTTATGCATCCGTGAGCCACGATGACCTTAAATAAATTAATGAAATGCGAATTTTCAGATTTCGTTTTCACGATCTCTTCATTTTTATTTGGAGCGTTTTCCAAAGAAATTTCATGTTACTGAATGTCGCTTGGTTCGTATTTCTCTACAAGGATGTATACAGGGTGTCCCAAAGTCACTCGCAATCAGGAAACAAGGTTATTTCGAGTAACTTTCTCCTTTACAATAATTTTCCCCGTGGCGTTATTAACGAGTTATTAACGAAAAAACACTGACGAATCAGAAGCGTGCCCAGTACTACTGATTAGCTCGACTATCTAGCGTCAGACGAGCTTGCCTCTCATTGGCCACTGTTTTTCTTTAATAACTTATTAACAAAGCAGCGAATTGCATTTTCGCTAAGAAAGAAGTTATTGGAAATGACCTCAAGTACCCCGTCTTCGAATTATTGGGCATTTTTGGAACACCCTGTATTCACCGAATTTCTGCAGTCAAGTAATAATACAATAATCCAAGATAGCGAAAACGAATTATATAGTCTATAGGACTGTACACAACGACGATCCGGGTAATATTTTAATGTACCCCAAGTACGAATGTCACCGTGTGGTAATCGATCGCAGAAAAACGATCGATAATGTATTGTATCCGACGATACTGTAAATGAACATGAGGCTTGTAACACAAATATAATTTTATTAGTTTGTCACAATTACCTCGCGTGAGTCTTGCCTTCATACGAGCATGATCATCTGCTTATGATTTCGATCTAGTTCCGGTCTATCCGTTTTCGTACATTTACTATTCACACGAGAGTAAATAAAAATGTACGAAATATAACAATTGTTTCTTTTTTTATATTCAAAAATAATCAGAATTGTATTGCCGTGTACCCAAATGATTTAAAATTGTTTAGAATTAACCTTTTAGACTCGGAGACATTTTCACTCTAAATACGAAATTGTTTCTCTGAACTATAGCATTTCGATTTTCTATGATTTGTAATTAGCGCAGATGAATATATGCAGATTAAATTGGGTTTTGCGACAGATACATTTTTAACAGCTTTGTGAATGTTTTATTATTTTGCAACGTGGCGAAACGATTTTTAGTGGTGTTTAAAATCACCTGGAGAGTGTAAAGGGTTAAATAAAATTCTATTGCTGCCTCTCGAACGGCCTACTTTTCTGTTATAATAATTAATATCATATAGAATTTATTGAGCTGATAGATTAATTCTTTATTTTCTAACTTTGCATTTAATCCTGCAAAATATTTTATAAAAATAACAGTGAGAGTGAGATGCCTATTAAAGCTTTATCGATGTTTGTATTCGCTTTTACTGTGAAATATCGCAGCGTAACGTCAAAACAGAATAATTTAAAGACAAATTGCCTCTGTGAATTTTAATTAAAGAGCCAAACGATAAATGCGCATAATATAGAAGCTGGTAAAAATCATTTTGAAAAATGGATATAACGTATCAAACAACTTAATGAATTAATTCGAAATATTAATTTAATAAATTAGGTTATAAGATATGTTGCTTCGTTGAAAATATATTTTACTTAGATTAAGCTACAATCAATTTTATCATTGGATCTTTTATTTCAACTTGCATATCGCGAGTAATAAAAAGATTTAATATTTTTAATCATCCGACATTTCACGATTAATTAACAAAGTGACCATTTTTAATCATTCAAACGTTAATGTGTTAAGGATAAGCGCGTGTATGTTTTCTAATGTTTTACAAACTTGACAATTGAAATTTTAAAGAAACGAGATTATAAATAGAAAATGTACACTATGCAATAATTGACTTTAACGCATCATTTACATTGGTTCTCTTATCAGAGAAACAATGCAAACATAATTGACAAAAATAATTGAAAATATGCCACTAAAGAAAGATTGAATATATTATGTCATTAAGTACAAAATGCACAGATTTTATAATAAAATTATAGAGTAAAATATGCAGTTCATACTTAATGATCTAACACAGTTCAAATGAAAAATGTTAATGGTCTCTCATGCCATATTATATTATAATAAAGATAAAATTCTTTATTGTAATATTATAAAGAAGGTAATATTCCTTATTGTAATATTATAAAGAAGGTAATATTCCTCATTGTTACGTTATAATAAAGATAATATTCCTTATTATAATATTGTAATAAATAAAATATAATATTACGTTAATAAACTAGATTACGCTACATCGATAAACAATGATTTTCCAACTAATCTCTCTGCGACCGATCGAACTCGCATCGTTGCAATTATTTTCAGGAGAACTTAGTCGAGTGAAAGTATGGCGAACCGAGTTTGTAACCTGTCTGTATAGTGTACACCATGAAAATCTCACCCATAGAGGTGTGGACGCCTCGCAGAGGGAGGAGAAAGCGCGAAATTAGTTTGGCCGCTTCTCGTCGAACACGATTCTCCTTGTTGCGTTAACCTGTATTTTTCCGTCGCCGACTAAATGCATCGTAAATCCTGCCACGTGGCTATACCGAGAGACTTCCTATAGAAACGGGAACCCATTGTCGTTCATTCGACAGCCATATCTTCCGTTGTCTTAACGAGCACGACGATTCTCTTTAGTGCTGTTTAGGTGCGCTGCCCGCGACGACTACCGACGTTGTGTATAATACACATGAAAGTGTGATACTTGAATATCTGTATGGCGTAGACGATCGCTTCGCGCGCGTAGGATAAATTGTACAGTACAATAACAGCGTGTGTATGACGACAGTAGACTAAGGCCTCAGGGACATGTAAATACGTTAAGTTGTAAGACGATGTTGTATTAGTTTTTGCATTTGTGACTACACAACGTCCTCCTCCATTGTAAATACAATGTACTTTATCGTATATTTGGGCAATAAATGTTAGACAATCGTAAAGTCGAATTTTATTTAGAATATCTATGTTAAAAGATGCGAGTTGCTTTATAAATATTCTTTGAAGTCATCTATAACAGCTGGACTAGGTATAGTACATTGATTTTTAATCTACAGTCACTCGCTACAAGATTATATACCTTTTTATTTTTAATGATAATGATTGAGAAATTAGTTAAAGGTAACAACTTCTTAATCACGATTTTCGTTATGCGAATGCTTTTCAACCCGTCTTCTATCAGAATAATTTTTATATTAGTATGTTCAACTTTACCTTTAAAAAGGTACTATAACCCTTTGCTATACTCCTGTAATATTTAAATATTAAAGACGATATGGATGTGCAATAAATATAATGTTTATTTCTCTCCTAAGAAATTATTGCGATCGAAAAGGTTATACTAATTATAAGTGTGAAGAAAATAGTAGTTCACCTCTGAATTAACGTCGTCCAAAATAAACGAATAAAGCTTCAGGTATTAACAGCCGATGTGTTAGTACAATGGGAATTACATGGGATCGAAATTAGCATGAAATTAAGGGGAAAGAATGATCTAAATCGACTGTAAGCTGCATAATCTGATCGTGTTAAATGAATCGACATATATCGTTAAATACAGCTGGGATTTAAACGATTTCTTCTGGTTCAACTGAATTCTAATCGTAGCACCATCTGGGATAGAACATTGGAAACTGATGAACACATTACTTTAACTATACAGATTGAAAGATTCCAATATGAATATATTCAAAAAATAATTAAAAACAACTCCCTAAAATACAATAATTCCTCACCGAAGTACTCCTAGAGATTTACTAATTTTCTCGATAAGACATCGAATTCCTTAACCCTAAATAGATTCTTCATAAAGTACGTGCCATCGTCCCTCTGGAATTCCTAGGAACCTAGCTGAAATCAAGTATATAGATATAATCGATTCAAAGCAAGAACATACCACTAAGCACATTTAATATAGCGTGCTATATCTCGTCTCAATTTCAATTACCGACTCTGTAGTAACTGCTATGGTAAGGTAGTTCACTTCTACCTAAATGGAACGGCCCCCTAGTGAACTATATCTGACTGCAACAGAGAAAGGTTTGTGTTTGAGGTTCGTCAAATTTACGACATTGTGTTAACTTTTAAATATAAATTGTTGTTGCATTATATCCATACGAGAACTAATGTCTAATTGTACGCGGGGATTTAAATTGCCCTCAAATTAAAAATCCGCATTATTATGATGGTTTGCTTTATTCGAATATTAGTATAGTAGTAACAGTGATAAAGTATGCTTAGCCAGCGAAATGGTAAAATTAGGGTTAGATTCCAGTACTCGGGTAGAATACGACAGAATACGATAGAATGCTATAGAATACGATAGAATACAATGAAACACAATAAAATACGATAGAAAACAGTAAAACGCAATAAAATACATCAGAATACAGTAAAACACAATAAAATACATCAAAATATAATAAAATAAAATGCAGTATGAGAGGAAGGACTCACATGAAACCAGGAGTTGGTGACCGAAGGATAGCGAGGACAAGAAGGTGTTCATTGGAAATACTTCGGTGAAAATAGATAAAGTAACTTTTAAACAATCACTGTTACACAACTCACACATAAACATTCCAGATCACTTTATTTTAGAGCTTCGGCACAACGTCAACGATGAGAAGGTCCGACGACATCCACCATGGCGTTCTCTCTGATCTTCTCCCGCGTAATTGCTACCAATGCCCCCACCACAATGCATGCTGGGGCCGGAAGTAACATGGCGGATCAGGGGAAGAGAGTGGTGGCTGTGATTTTGTGTTTCTCGAAAGTGCATTCATTTTTAAGGAAAACTAAAGAAATACAATGGGTCTTCTCTTCAACCAGGTAAGTTTAATCAATTATATGACATTTACTATTTTTATGCTCTTTTTATAATTGTCTTCGCTATTATTTAATGTTAAATCTGTGGTGGTGAAATGACTGGTTTTTTATTTAAAAATTAATAAAATAATTAGGACATTTTCATGGATAGCGAATGTATAAATTAGATTGTTGGAACAATTATTGTAACGGGAAGTGAATACACTCTAAATAAATTATATGTTCTCATTTTTATGGTGTAATACATGGCAGTCAAATGCACTGGTCGGTAGGTTTATTGTTAACTTCTATCTGAAAGATGCGAATCGAGTACGTGTTTAGTATATTATATTTACTAGATCACGTTTAGTGGATCTTTTTATTGCTGTCAAACAATCGCATCGAATGCAAAGGGTTCATAATTCAATATTTAAGGCGTTTGAAATCTCGCCGCAAATTTATCGAAATCTGAAGAGGTCGCGACATCTGTAAGCAAATCGCGGAACCTCGTAGCCAATAAGAACATGGCTGCTTATCAGTGACTGCATAGACTTGCGATCCGTATAAATCCTATGTTACTTGACATAGTTAGTGAACAATTAATTTACTGTTGGTCGACTTGTACAAAAATTCAGTTTTAATTTTTTACACCTATTAGATTGCTAAAAATATTGAAACTTTTAATTAGTGTATCGTTTAATTACACTATTGAACGTGAGATTTGAAATATTTGCAGTTTAGACATTATATAAATAATATTAAATATTGTCAAGAGTCAGTCTGTATAGTACAAGAAAAATTAGGTTTATTTTTACCTCCAGATTTACTTCTAAATTAAAATTTTCGAGGCCAAATGCAACATTTATTTATTAAAATGGCTTTCCACTTTTTAGACATTTCCAATAATTTACGATGTAGGTGTTCCGAATACAAATCAAGTCACGCTTTCCTTAAAATAATTAATTTGTAGTTATGTTAAATATCACGCCATATACTTCAGACTTCGCATTACTTCGAATTCAGGAATCTGAATTTGATTAACAATAACGATAAAATCGAAAATCATTAGATACTGATGTATTCCCGATAAACGAATAAAACTATTTAGTAAATCTAACAATATAACAATAAATCTAAAGATAATAGTACAGTAAATTGCACGACTCCTCTCTTTACAACATTGCAGAGTCAATTGTAGAAAGTCAAGATCACTGGATAGTATTTATCCCTTTGCACTCGAGTGGCGCCTCTGAAGCGCCAATGAAAATTGTTATATAATTAACAAAATAATGGTGACATTATTAAATAGCCTTCTGTTAAAAGCATAACAGTTTTACGAGCCGCAAGACTCAATCTCATACAGCAACTTATACTAAGTACTATATTACAGCTGGTCAAAATAGCAATTTTGGATCTTAGATTAAAATGGCGTCGAGTGCAAAGGGTTAACATTTATACAAAACACTTCGGCAAATTCTTATAAACACCTTACGAATAATGATTATTCTGGAAGAATACACTTTTTACATCGCATATCGCTTAAAACAACATACTTGTCGCTAAAGCTACCGATCCTTAAACGCGACTAGTTTATAAATATTATTTTATAACAATGACAAGATTAGACTACGATCTTTATTACAACGATTCGATAAGATGTTCGATTAAAATAATTCCCGGCTCGTAATAGACAAAATCAGAAGTTATTTTGACCTACGTAGGATTTATCTACCATTATCACTCAGCTTACAAATACTTGCTAACCTAGCTATCGAATTCCGATTGAATAATTGAATTCCACGAATTCAAAGCCACAACGACGCGTACACTAAACCCCTCCGCCATTATCATTCCACGGTGTTAACCCTTCACAGTACCAGAGCTACTTCTATCATTCCTTTCTTCCCCATCAAATTCAAACGTATTATCGCGTCACTTAAATGAAAACTTAAAAAAATAGGAGAATCTGTACAAATGATTGTCCTTGCCTAATCCCTCACAATACGCGTGCAAGACTACTTAATTAAATTAATTCGGACGAGCACAACGCTTAAAACTATACCGCTACCAGTAACTCTTGAACTCGTTGTTCCTCTGACGAAACAGGAATTTGATCGCGTCCAAGTTACGCGACAAGACAGCCATGTCCATGCTCGCCACGTGCAGTCTGTCTATGTTGCTCAAGTCGATCACCCTTCTGTCCAGCAAATATCTAACCATGTCCGAGTTTTCGTGGACAGCGACAGCCACGTGCAAAGCCGAAAGGCCGTCGTAGTCTCTGACGTTGCAGTCGAGTCCTTTTTCGTCGACCAGATATTTAACCAGCTCGACGTTGCAACAGGCAACAGCCGTGTGCAAGATAGTCGCGCCGCTGTGGTCCCTGATATAAAAATCGACGCCGAGCTTGTCCAGATATTTAATCATGTCCAAATTGCAAGACGTGATCGCCGCGTGCAGAACGGACATGCCGTTGTTGTCTATGGCATTGAAATCGGCCCCTTTTTCATCGATCAGGAACATCATCATCTCCAAGTTACCGGACGTCGCGGCCATGTGCAAGACCGTGTTGCCGTTGCTGTCTTTCGCGTTCAGATCGATCACCGACTTGCTCGTCAGATATTTCACGGCGTCCAGGTTGCCGGATCGAGCAGCCGCGAGCAATATCGTCGATCCGTCGTTGTTCTTCGCGCTGCAATCGACATGCATCTCGTCGATCAGAAATTTCACGATCCTCCAATGGCCGGAGTCAGCGGCCGTCTGCAACACCGTCATGTCGTCGTCGTCTCTGGCTCCGTAATCGATCGACCTTCCTTCGACCAGATATCTCACCAAGTCCAGGCTGCCGGAGGTAACGGCCGTTTGCAACACCGTCACGTTGTTGTAGTCCTTGGCGTCAAAATTGGCGCCCTTCTCCTCGATCAGAAACTTCACCGTGTCCAGGCAGCCGCAGAGCGCGGCCCAGTGGAGCAGCGTCATACCCTCCTCGCTTCTTTCCTCCACGTTCATTCCCATTTCGTTCACCAGGAATCTGACCGTATCCAGCCGACCGCAGGTCGCTGCCATGTGCAACACCGTCATGCCGTACGTCTCCTGGGCATACAAATCGGCCTGCTTCTCGTTCACAAGATACTTAACCACCTCTGCCATTCCAGTGGCAGCAGCCGTGTGCAACGCCGTCATGCCGCACTTGTTTCTGACATCGTGGTCGACCTGTTTCTCATCCACCAGGAACCTGACGATATCCAAATTACCGATGCCGGCGGCCATGTGCAAAAGTTCCGTTCCGTAGAAGTCTTTAACGTTCAAATCGTCCTTGTTTATCAGAAATTTAACGAGCTCGTAATTGCCGCAGGCAGTGGCCGTGTGCAGAACCGTTCTCCCGCTGTTATCCTGAATATAAATGTCGGCCCCTTCTACGGTCACGAGGTATTTGACCAGGTCCCAGTGACGAGCATTGGCGGCCGCGTGCAAAACAGTGGAGCCGTTTTTGTCCACGGCTTCAATGTCGGCCAGTTCTTCGGCCAGCAGAAATTTCACCGTCTCGAAGCAGCCGAATACCGCGGCATTGTGTAAAATCGTCGCGCCCTGATGGTCCGTAACGTCGACGTCGAACAGCACGTCGTATATCAGATACTTCAGCACGTCTACATTGTCGGACGCGGCGGCCATGTGCAAAATCGTGGCGCCGTTGTCGTCCACGGCGTAAAAATCGACGCCCAGTTCGTCGATCAGCAGTTTGACCATCTCCAAGTTGCCGTAGATAGCGGTCGTGTGCAAGACGGTTCTGCCCTCTTCGTCACGGGTGTTAAAATCGGCGCCTTTCGCGATCAGCAGATATTTCATTATGTCCCATTGATAGCTGCTGGCTGCCGTGTGCAGAACCGTGGTGCCGCTATAGTCTTTCGTTTCCAAATCGAGCCCCTTCTCGTCGACCAGATATTTAACCAGCTCCAAGTTGCCAGAGATAACCGCCGTGTGCAACACCGTTATGCCATTGTTGTCCACGGTGTAGAGATCGGCGCACGTTTCGTTCAACAGGTATTTCACTATTTCCAAATTGCCGCAATTCGCCGCCGCGTTCAATACCGTCATGCCGTCGCTGTCTTTGGCTTCGACGTCGAACCGCGTCCCCTTCGTCAGAAGTTTCACCACGTCCAAGTGGCCGGAGAAAGCGGCGACGTGCAAAACCGTCGAGCCGTTGTTATCTCTGGTTTCGGGATCGACCAGTTTTTCAACGGGCGTGTGTTTCATCCGCTTCGAGTTGCCGAAGGTCGCGACCTTGCGTGAAATCGTCGAGTCATAACCGTCGTCGGCATTGTAGTCGGCATCTCTTTCGATTAGCGGATAATTAACCATCGTCGCGTTGTCGGAGATAGCTGGAAAAAAAGGAAAGAGAAGTAACAGAGAAAATAACATTTTATGGAAGTAGAAATGAAAGAGGATAGAAGCAGAAAATGAAAAAGAATATAAGTAGAAATGAAAGAGAGAATAGAAAAAGAAATGAAAGAGAGGAGAAGAATGAACGAAAATATGAAAGTGAATAGAAGTACAAATAAAAGAGAATAGAAAAAGGAATGCAAAAGAATAAAAGAGGAGATGAAGGAGAACAAAAATTCTTGCAAGCCAATGATTACAAGAACGGGCTACCAGCAACATTAATATTTATAGAATCCACGAACACACAGGTGAAGACTTTCGTTCAAAATTTATATAAACCACTTACTTATTTAAATTCGAACTTCCAGAAAATTATATTGTTGTAGGACTGGTCGAATAAACTATCTATATATTGTGAAAATTGTACTTTACTTGCTTCCTATAATAGGTTCTTTATAGGCACGTGTTTACACTTCGATAGTCTGTTCTGTACAACAAGAAGGTACACGGGGAACATAGCCGATTGGCACGCACACAAACATCGCGCGAGCATGTCGAACACAAAGGCGACTCGAATCATAATACATATAAAATCCAGTATACCAGTAAATTAAGAGATGTCGCGATTACCACGGAAACTAATGGCCTGGCAATTATCGAAAGGCGATATTAATACTTTATTGTTTCATTTAACCAACACCGGTCCAGTAACCGGTATTACATTTCTCGTTTCATAATTATTGAAGTTATGATGCCGCTTCTATTACAAATTGTTGAATGTATTTCTTATTACGATCTGTTAATAATATTAATTTACAATTTCTTATGAAGATATGTTAATAATATTAATTTACAATTTCCTATAACGATATGTTAATAATATTAATTTACAATTTCTTATGAAGATATGTTAATAATATTAATTTACAATTTCTTATAAAGATATGTTAATACTATTAATTTACAATTTTTTATGGAGATATGTAATACTAGTAATTTACAATTTTTTATGAAGATATATTAATACTATTAATTTACGATTTTTTATGAAGATATATTAATACTATTAATTTACAATTTTTTATGAAGATATATTACTAATATTAATTTATAAGATCTTATTACGATATATTAAATCAAAGCCTAATAACACCCATCACCACTTCACAGCCATTAGATCGATGTAATTGTCGATGTCGAATTAGTTGCAAACGAATTTACAGCTGATTGGAAATCGGCAATTACAAGGATTGCCCGAGTCTCACCACGTGGAACTTGCTGTGACTGGAGACTCGAAAGGGAGTCAAAACGAAGCCGGAATT
>NC_135776.1:16318977-16377507 GCF_028453695.1 Augochlora pura | reverse complement strand
CCAACCGCCCTCCCCGCTACTCTTTCTCCTCGTCCGGGTATTTTTGTTTCTTTTCAACCGATTAAAAACTTCCCTCGAATATTTTTACATCGGCGCGTCGGCGATCGAGGGGGTTGGGGGGGGGGGGGAGGTGGCGCGCGCTCGCGAGCGCGATCATTCCCTACCGGGGAGGGGGGAGGGGGAGGCGTTTCTCCCGTTAATTAATTCCCTTTCCGAGCCGGTCCCCTTCTTTGTTCGGTCAAAAATTTCATCGAGATTATCACGCGCTCGACACCGACGCTCTCGCGTTTCGCCCCGCCATTTCTCACGTTTAAGCCGCCCCACCTCCCCGCCCCCCCGCGTCCTTCGCCCGCCCGGCATCCAAACCCGAGAGAGCCGGCCCGGCCCTTTTGTCCCGTAATAGTTTCCTTCTTTCTCTCGACATCGGTCTCTTCACCTTTCTTCATTATACGTCGCCGTGAGAGCCGCCGTCACCTTTCTACGCCACTCGACTCGGCGCGAGTTATTTAAGGGCAACCTTCGCCGCTCCTCTTGCTCTCTCTCTCTCTCTTACTCTCTCGCTCTCT
This sequence comes from Augochlora pura, assembly GCF_028453695.1. NCBI lineage: Eukaryota > Metazoa > Arthropoda > Insecta > Hymenoptera > Halictidae > Augochlora > Augochlora pura. The sequence continues at coordinate 16,376,941 of NC_135776.1, read as the reverse complement.
CTCTCTCTCACTCTCTCACTCTTTTACTCTCTCTCTATCTATCGATCTATCTCGCCATCGATGAAAAATTAAACGAAAAGATCATCCCTCCGCGCTGGAACACCGACGCCCGAAATTGTTATCGGACGGAACCTGCGCGAAATATTCGGAACGGGATCGGAAGGGAATATCGCCGCGCACGGGGCGCGTCTAAAAAGAACGAGACCGGGGCGCGGAGGTGAGAATCGAAAACTCCGGCGATGGTATTGCGTTAATCGAACCGTTATTTGGATCCGCGCTTTGTCTTTTTGTTTTGTTGTTTTTTTCCTTTTTTTAACCAGTTAACTGCGACGATCTCTTTGCTTAGCGCCCACCAGCGTGTGTCGCGATAATCAGGCGACGACGAAGGAAATTGTATATTTATCCAGCTGAAAGTATTTCTAATTTTCAAGATTTGATTGTCAAGATTCTTAAAAATCTATGTTCTAGCGTTCATTATAATACATGTTCTAGTGTTAATAAAAATCCATGTTCTGCGTTAATAAAAATCCATGTTCTAGCGTTAATTATAATACATGTTCTAGTGTTAATAAAAATCCATTTTCTAGTGTTAATAAAAATTCACATTTTAGCGTTAATAAAAATCCATATTCTAGCGTTAATTATAATACATGTTCTAGCGTTAATTATAATACATGTTCTAGCGTTAATTATAATACATGTTCTAGTGTTAATAAAAATCCATGTTCTGCGTTAATAAAAATCCATATTCTAGCTTTAATTATAATACATGTTCCAGTGTTAATAAAAATTCACATTTTAGCGTTAATAAAAATCCATGTTCTAGCTTTAATTATAATACATGTTCTAGTGTTAATAAAAATCCATGTTCTAGCGTTAATAAAAATCCATATTCTAGCTTTAATTATAATACATGTTCTAGTGTTAATAAAAATCCATGTTCTAACGTTAATTATAATACATGTTCTAGTGTTAATAAAAATCCATGCTCAAGCGCTAATAAAAATCCATGTTTCACCGTTAATAGAAATCCATATTCTAGCATTAATAAAGATCCATATACCAGCGTTAATAAAAAGATCGTCGTTCCACAGCGATTAGCCTAAGCAGAATCGTGCTAGTTAGCGTCGCGTGTCCATTCGCGCCGTATTCAGGATCGCGACGTCACCGAGTAACCAGCCAATAGAAAACAATCTCGGTGGCCCCGGGTATCGTTCCCGGTGTCCCACAAACGGCGGGACGCTAACGAAGGACAAAAGGTATCTCTTTTTAAAGCGTTTTGCGTGCCACTCGGAGGTCTAGCCAGCAGTGACCCAGAATATCTCGGGGTCGGGAGAGGCGACGATATCGAGCAGAGGTACCCGCAGAAAGACGAGCGCGATAACAAAGCTCTCCCCCCACGGCGGCGTGGGCGGCTGGGTCGAATTGTCACGGAATCCTTTGAAATATAGGGTGGTCCGCCGCGTCCCGGCGTGTTCCGCCGTCGGCTGACAGAGTTCCGTAGCCTCTCTCGCGAATCTTTCGCGGCAACGGGGCGACGCGGCGGCGTGGCTACTCGACCTTTCGCGAATTATCGATTCTCATTGTCGGCCGCCGCAGGATGCGACCGGATCATTATGCGCGGCAAAGAAGCTTTGCCGGGCGTCTTCCTATTCTTATTTTTTTTTTCGGCACACGGCCTGCTCGAAACTCGGCTTCGCGGGCTTCGGTTTCGCGGGCACCGCGTGAAACGGGACGGCACGGCGCGACCGATCATTTGCCTCGCAAATATCCTCGTTGCTCGGGCACCGGACGCGCGAATTAATCGGCCGGAACGCGAGCCAGTTACCGGAGCCCTTTTTCCCCTGTTTCTCGAAAGAAGTCGCCGGCCCTTACGTTCTCGCCGTCCGCAATGCTCGGCTGCGATTAGGCAAAATCGAGTCCGGAATTACGGGGTGCGAGTTCTAGTCGCCGGGTGTGTCGACGGGGTTGAATTAAAGAAGTCGCGTCGTTACAGGTTTGGTTGGGTTGCGGGCGAGATTTTCCAATTACCGCTACCTTAAGCTGATCGTGTGAGTTCAGTTAATTATTTTCGTAGTCGTTCTATCTGTAAATTATTTCGATTCGCAGCGTGGTAATGGTTAAGATCGGTTTTCGTTGAAGAGCATTTACAAGATGAGAATGCTTGAGATTTTTACGTTTTAAAGGTGATAACGCTTGAGATGTCTCTCGACAAAGAACATTTGCAGCATGATAATGCTTAAGATGTCTTTTATTAAAGAACATTTGCAGTAGATTAACGCTTAAGATCTCTTTCATTGAAGAAGAATTTTCGTCTAATTAATGTTACCTGACGAGTGCTAATTACCCGCGAACGTATAAAGAAGTGCAATGCTCGTACAAGTATAATTTAATCTTTTGCACTCGAGTGGCGACTCTGAGACATCGTTAAAAATATTCTATCGGGTTCCAAAATAATTTTTACATCGAGAAAGTTTAGATTTAAAGAACTGTTAAAAGTGGAACTTTTAATATGTGTGACAAGAATTAATTTCGTGCGCATGAAGTACACATTGTCGCATGGAATGAAAATACTGTAGCATTTACAAGCCATAGTACATCTAAGCCGGAAGAATTATTTTAGATTTATAGTTAAAATGGCTTCGAGTATAAAGGGTTCAAACATTGATTCAATATTATCGAATTTTATTCGATAAAACTGCTCGTCAAACTATGACAAAGTATGATCAAGAGTATAAATAAAAACCAATTAACAATCATTGTTTAACGAATGCAAAAAATATTTACCAACTACTGTTTAAAGAATGTTTATTTCGCAGATATTTCTAGCAAAGATTTCACGGCAATATTCCTAATGGTTGAAAAGTTGTAACAACGTGTCTCCATAATCGCAATCTGAATCACTGTGCAATCCTGTTGGTACAATAATAACAATGATATGAGTAACAGTAGTAGTATAGTATAATAATTATAAGAATAGTAATAGGAGTAGTACTAATAAATAATAATAATGTTTCTGAATTCTCGATCTGAATTACTGCGTGACATTGGTGGCATAAAACTAATAATAATAATCGCAGTAATATTAATAGTATTATAATATAATAATAACAGCAATAGTAATACTAGTAATACCAATAAATAATAATAGTAAAAACAGTGATATGAATAAATATATTGTTAGCAAACCTGGTACAAGACGACAATATAATCGTTCACCTCTATAATCTCATCGAATCTGTTTCCTCAAAGAATATTACAATAGTGTAACATAATATTAATATAATAAAATAGTATAATATAATACTAATATAATAAAATAGTAGAATATAATATTAATATAATGAAATAGTATAATATAATACTAATATAATAAAATAGTACAATATAATATTAATAAAATAAAATATCGTTATCAGGATCAAAGTTGAAAGGGCCAGCCGCGAGTATTAATTCTAGAAATGCGGTCCGATGGACAACGTTCTTCCGATCTCGTGGGATCCTCTAGGTTTCAGGGCTGCAAAAGAGGCCGTGTAATGCGGCCCTTGGACGGAGGATCTTTTAATTCAATGTTGACCGGAGCCCCGATCGTGGTCCGGGACGATCAAAGCACCGATCGGACCCTGGTTCTCCAATTAAAATGAGCTCCTTCTTGTCGATTACGCGACGCTCGGTCGGCGGTCCTGTAAGCAACGTTTGAAATGCAAAGCGGACGCGTTTCCGTATTAATGCAGCCGGTCGCACGTGTAAACGAACGAAAATCTCTCGTCGAATAAGCGGACGCGACCGACTCCACCCACACCCCTTTCCCTCTTTCTCTTCCTCTCTCCCCCGCTGTCCCTATCCGTCTCTTTCCGACTCTCCGCCTCTATCTGTCTCTCTGTTTGGCGGCGCTGCCGGCACAACGGTGTTTGAATATTGAAAATTTATCGGACGCTGAATAAGTGGACGAAGCTGCGCTAGCGCGAGCGAGCGAGCGAGCGAGCGGGGAGGGTAGGGTTTCGCGCGAGCACGGCCGGGGCTATTTGTCGGAAATTGAAATATTGAATTTTGCATGCACGGTGCCGAGGCGCTCGCGCTCGCGCGCGCGTCCTCGAAATTCGCTTAAGCGGCCGCTTTAATACGAAATGACGCGTGAAACATTGAGAGACGTCGCGCTGTCTCGGCTTCTGAGAACCGTTGCCGGCCCGGGGGCCTCGTCGCCGATCATTGTCCGGGGCTGCGGGGTGGTCCGCGTCGGGATGGTTTCTGGCGGCTGGTATATAAGTTCTCCAGAATTCGGCATCGACGCCGGTAGCCGGCACACAGTTCCCCAAAGAGAGAGAGAGAGAGGAAGCAGATCCTCGACTACGCGATCGAACTTCATGAGAAACACTTCCCGCGGTTCGTTTATTACGATATCTCCTCTCCGCCGCTGTACCGTTTCCCTTTTCTCCTTGATAATTATGTTAAGGATCGGGCTGGAAGTGGTGATCGACGAGCGCGCAGAGAGAGTGAGAGAGAGAGAGAGAGAGAGAGAGAGAGTCTGTAACGAGATATTGGCTCTTCGTTTAACGAATTCGTCGAGTCATCGCGTTATTATTAAAAGTTTCGAAAAACAAACTACGGTTGCGGAAATAAAACGAAAACCGATCGGCGAGAGAAAGAGGGAGAGAAAGAGAGGCAGGGAGATATAGATAGATATATAGATAGAGAGAGGGAGAGAGAGAGAGGAAAAGTGGAAGACGAAAAAAGTTGGCTGGCGGAAGTTCGTCGGGCTGCAGTAATTTTTCTCATTTAATGATCCCGCTGCGATGTTGCTAGCTTCGAAGTGGCTCTCGATGCAGAGCCGTGGCCCTAATAAACGCCATTCAAAGTCCCGCGAAAAACGAAGAGGAAGAACCCGGAGGGTGCGAGAGAGAGAGAGAGAGAGAGAGAGAGAGAGAGAGAGAGAGAGAGAAAGGGAAAGAGAAAGTAGAGGAAGAGAAAGCGGGCCAGAAGAGGACGGCGCCAACTTGAATTCGCCCGAATAAGAAGACTCTAATGGGCTTATTATACACGAATTAACGTGCACTAATAATAAGTTCACGGTGGCACTCGACACGCCTCGACTTTCACTAACGATTCCTCGAGGACGCGCCGCGGCGTCTAGGGAAAAATGGAGGTGCTCTCAAGCGTTTTAGAGAGAGAGAGAGAGAGGGAGAGAGAGAGAGAGAGAGAGAGGCGTCTTCTATTTCGATGAGTAGCGGGAACCGGCCGGCTCCATGGTGTTTTAAGAGCTGGAAAATTATTGGCTCCCGGGGTCCGGTGGACGCGGGCGATTCCGAAGCGTGCAATACGGGCGCAACATGGCCGCCGTCGGACGGGAACCTCGAGGGCCCTCGTGTCTCCGAGGACTTTGCAAAGGCCAGCGGCGTCCTCCTGTTTTGATAAAGAACAGGAATCGCGGGACCGGGTTCGATGCTATTTTAGGAGACGCGGCGTCGTTCGCTCCGTAGATTGCGGCAGTCGAAGACGGTTCCCGAGACGAATAGCGTGGCGCAAACATGGCCGCCGAGGATCGCGAAATGCTTTTAATGGAATTAGCGACACACCCTGCACGCAGCCCGCGAGCCGAGCCGGGAGTCGGAAAAAGGGCACGATTCCAATCTAGTCGGCGACAGACGGATTTGTCGGGCTGATTCGAATTTGCCCGATCTTTAATTAAACCGTCGAGGCGCGGCGGCGAACGGAAATTACAGATAATCTGGTGTTTTGAGGGACGATCGTACGACGACGCGTCGCTACGTCGTGATTGGCTAACGTGACACGGACGGCTACTTTTGAACGTGCCGAGACAATGCACGAAAACTGGAGCAACGGAGTCTATTTACGACGAAATGGATTCGTTTGTTAGCAGAGATTATGCGAACCCGATTACACCCGAGGTAATTTCAAGCAACTTTCTTCTTTAGACAAATTTTCTGGGAGGTATCGTTGAGGAGTTATTAACGAAAAATGTTGACCAATGAGAGGCGAATACTGTTAATGCGAGGCGACTGATCCAATAAGCGAAACGCGGCTGCGATCGTTTGTTATCTCGACTGCTTCGCGCCAACGGAGCTTGTTTCGCATTGGTCAACGTCTTTCGTTAATAACTTGTTAACTATGCCTCGGAGAATATTTTTTTTTCTTACTTACCTTCTTTACCTACTTTTTTTTTCTTACTTTAAACCTTTACAATATTTTTGCAAAGGTATAAGTTGCTTAAAATTATTTCAAATATCTCTCATTTCCGGATTGGTGGATATTTTTGGGACACCCTGTAGATCTTTGCTTCACGACCTGTGTATCCAATCAAATTTCTCGTTCCCAAAATCGGCGCATTTTTCCACCCCTCATTGTCAAAAAAGACACCAAAAAAAGCTCTCTAAAACGGGCCCCGAATCTGTATCTAAACAGAAAGTCGAGACAATGCAAGCGGTATTTGCACGGCGACAGGGGTAACTAAATAAAATTTCTGCCATTTCCGATGCGATTCTCCGCGCTGAATCGCTCGGTGTCATCTACACTCTCGGAACGATCTCGCAGGGCGAAGCGGAGCTCGATACAAGATCGCGTTAACGCCGATTCTCGTCGCGAGGATATTTATATTTATTTGATTGCGAGGGAGACAGAGAGAGACAGGCGGGGGGGAAGAGCGAGCGAGGGAGACGCGGGAAAGTGGCAGGCAGACGGGAGAAGCTGAATGAAAAGTTAATAGGGAGCCCAGGTGCGGCGAGGGAACGAAGACACAGGAAATATCGGTGAAAAAGGGAACGCGGAGGGTTGAGCTCCGCGCGTATGGAAGAAATAAGAAGCAGCGAAACTATGGCGGAATGGAAGATGAAACCCGGTCCACGGAAGCAATTCTACCCGACGGTAGAACGAGGGGAGGGAGGGGAGGCAAGTGTAAAGGAGATTGCTGGCTGGAAATCGACGCGGGAAATACGAAATGCGAAATACGTCCCCGTCTCGTTCCGTTCCCGGATCCGTCCCGTTTCTCGGTTCTCGGTTCTCGCAGCCGGGCTTTAAATTAAAAATCGCGTTTCACGAGCATTCGTTCGCGCGGACTCGCGCGCGCGCCGAGCTACTTGAATATGTAAAACCGAATGGACAAAAAGACCGTGAGGGGTCCATTAACGGAAGCCGATTCAGCCGGGCGGGGATCGAGATAAGTTCGGACACTTCCTGCGAACTCGCGTGCGAATAAAACACCGTGGATCGTCTTATCGTCCTTGCTGAAATTATTGAAATGCGGGGCGATCCTTTTGAATGGCGAGGCGGAGGGCGGCTTCTCCGTTTGCACGCGCCTCGCTTTCACGGCGTTTTCGCTTTGCGGTGGGCCAATTAGATTAATTGGGCCCGCATCGATCCTCACCCGGTCCGCCGAAACCGGCCTGACCAAAAATCAATTTTGCTACTTTCATACTTTCAACCACTGCTTTTTATCGCGGTTTTACGGTTCTGAGGTGATTTAGTCAGGAGGAGCAGGTAACGAAAGTTTAAAGCAGGTGATATTTTTCATTAATTATTGTACAGTATTTATATATATCTATGTTCTGTTATGTTATTATTTTAGTAAGGTGGTATAGTTTAATTATTTATGTATCATTTCATGTTCATTTTTACTGTATATATAAATACTGTAATATTTGTAACCATTTTTCAGTTATTAATTGTTACTGATACATTACTGTACATTGTCATTATTGTAGGCATTGCAACATATGCTTATTAATACTTTTTTACTATTATATTGTATGGTATTGTACTGTATTGTTTTGTATTGCACTGCATTGTATTGTATTGTATTGTATTGTATTGTATTGTATTGTATTGTATTCTATTGCATTCTATTCTATTATACTATATTATATCATACCAAAGTATACTGTACCATACAATATTACATTATACCATATTAATCACACCAATGTACATATTTATTAATTCTAAAATAAATCGATTGTTACTAAAGCGACGAAATCGATGCAGCAAACAGCAAAGACAAAATGTCCAGGTTATGTCAGGTCAGCTTCAGGTCAGCCGACCACGTTGTTTCTCTTCAATTATGGCGGCAACTCGTGGCAGAGGATTTCCTCGGATAATTCCGGAAGTGGAAACTGGTTCTTTTTCTTTTTTTTTTTAAGGATTGTTCAGCGTCTTTGCCGTTTTGAAATTGCGTGCCGCGAGGAGGAAGAAGGATGCGGGTCCTGGCCGTACTTCGCCGCACTCTCTGTGTGTACTTTCGCTTATGGTGTATACCTATGCATTACATCAGCGCGCGCTGTAACCGCGAAAGGGGATCGTCGGCCGAGCGAAAATTTTTGCAATTTAAACGCGACACTTCGGAAACTCGGAGCGATCGGTCAACTTCGAAGTTCTCTGGAATTACTATGAAATTTTCTCCGCTCCCGCGCGCGAACCGTTCGACACGCGAAACCGAACGAAAGAGCGCATTTTATGCTGCAAAGTTCCGCTGGTTTCGTCGGAAGAAAATTCGATTATGGGGATATTCTAATCCGGGCACTTCGGAAAATCGAACTTTTTTTATTTCGCTTTCTGGAAGCACGCGCTTTTGGAAATATATTTGTTGGGGGATATCGTTGGATTCGAGGAACCGCTTGATATAGAGCAATATACCGCGTCAAAGGGGTCAAGACACATTCTGATTCATTTCTTTATTTATTTTCATATTTTCAAGTTAAAAAGAAGCGGTAAGAACCAGTGTTTCATCTTAAAATTCCTGTAATTCTTTTAATTGTTAACTTTCGTTTAAGAATATCTCTTAGTTTTTGTTTCAGAGTAATAGCATGGTCGAAATCTTAACCTCTTTGATACGCAATTTAATAAAACTGATTATAACTATTCCTCGACGCAAAAATTTATAAATATTATTAAAAGAGCTACAAATATATATAAAAACCGTGGATACAAAAAGGTTGTATAGTTTCCTTATAAAAAAGTACTAAACTTAGTATACTCCCTTAACGATTATTGGTTCTCGAAGCGGCTTATGGAAGTTCGTTGAACTGTCAGAGAAAATCGTCGTTGAAATGCCAATTTGGCAGGAATTCGGGGATCGTGGTAATTTTTCGAAAATGCCCCGGGTCGGTCCTTTAATTATTATCGGAGGCGCAGGTGTCGGCCGTAACCGGGAAGTTTGCAAATTTTCCCGGCACGTAACGAACCGTCTTATCACCTGGAACGTCAAGTATCATGTCGGAGGGGACCGTGTGGTGTTTATGTAATAAATTCAACTTCGCCATCCAAACAACTCATAAAATATTCAACGCTGACCTACAACCTGTTCGTCATTTGAATACCGTGTCACGGACGTAACAACATCCACTTCTGCACGGATTTCGTTATGTTAATTCGCGTCGACGGACACCGGCAACGGTTTCAAGGGGGGCGGTTGTGATCAATCGGCCGGCCCAAGAGGACTTTCAATTCCGGAGCGACGGATTTTCGGCCGTCTTCGCGATTTGTTTAACCATGGAACTAGAATATCTTTCGCTACGGGAGCTTCGTAGATAAATTTATCCGTGTCCCAAAGAACGCCACGAATTCTTTAACAAAGCAGAACATTTTATGTCAGAGTAATCACGATTGAATCGATAATTGACCAATTACTACGCATTTGGATTGTTTTCGGGCGTAATTAACTTTATATTTATTAAATACGATATGTCTTAATTTTGATTAAAAAGTAAATGAAGTAAGAGGATGAAAGATTTAATGTATCTTTAAATTTTCGTCGCAAGGTGTTATTATATTACTTTATTTGTAATTGCGTTATTATTATTATATTGTAATCTTATATTATATTTTTACGTTATTATTATATTATAATATTCACTTCTATTTCCGAGAATGTTCTCCCAGGGTTTACGTTATTATCTTATTATCGTGATGCAACGGGTTTAAGAAGTAGCGGTGGAACATTCCATTTGTCATCGGTTTCTCGCGCTGTCGGCGTATTATTAGAGCGCACGGATCAATTTACAGATATTTCGGTGCCGGTTTAACGCGATCCCTCATGGCCGACGGCTCGAAGGGGGAGGGGGGAAGCTTTGAAAATTTCCCGTGATTCACCGTCTCGGGATATTAATTATGTCGAGCTCCCCCTATTCCATGTTACGTTTCCCGTGATGCTCGACGCCGGCGTGCGATATAATTCCTTGTAATTACATTAGACACTTTGATCTCGCGTAAAACGAAGTCTCTATGGAGGGCCGGATGCGTTCAGCATCCCTCTACGGCTTGCCAACGAAAATCCACTTCTCGTAATTAGCAGTCGGGGGTAAAAAAAAAAAAAAAAAAAAAAACGAAAACAATGCGGCACCCCATTAAAGAAATGAATAATAAAAACGCGCGGCATGCCGCGTAATACCGCGCTCCCCCCTCGAAACAAACAACTTACCTAAAAGCCGGTTTTCATACTGTTCCGAATTAGGGGTGCGCGCTTTCCCCGCAAGGCCTAAACTCGACGCGCCGCACGACCGACAAAAGCGCCGCGCGGTCGCTTTAAATTGCAACGCCGACCGAAAACAATTACTTTTTGTTGTTTTTTGTTTTTTGTTTTTTTTTTCTTCGTTGCCCCCGTTACCGTATCGCATCGCGGGGCGCAACGTTGCGGCGTCGCACGCAACGGCATTAGGCGAAATTGCCGCGCGAAATTACTCAATTAGATCAATCGATGCCGACTGAATGCAACCGCACGTGAAATCGTTTTGTCTCGGACGATTCTTTCGAGACGCTTCACTTCGACCGCGGAACGAGTCGTCGATGCTTTTGTTCAACCTAATAGCCGCCATTTTTTATAAAATCATTTTGTAACTTATCCATCGATCTTATTATGAGTATGATTATTTTTATAATATTAGGTTTTTTGTAGCTGCAGTGGTTTATCCGGTTAATGGCTTGAATATTGGACGACCAGTATTTTATTGATTCGACATTTTAATTTTATTAATTATAAATTGTGTATGATATGCTCGACGCGAGTTGTTTTTATAATATTTTATTCTTTATTATATTATGTACTTATATTATTATTATGTGTATATTACTGTTGCATTTATCCATTTATTTATTTCAATGTTATTTATTCCTCACGTTCGTTTATCTTTATTCTTTATTGTTCTTATATCTATTTTTTTATGTACTTATTGTTACTGCTTGTTAGATTTTGTTATACGATTTTATATTTACATTTATCTACTGTTATGCTATTAGCAAATATTTTATTTTAATTTTGTTTATACACTCTTATTTTTTTACTATTATATATTTTCTTAGCACCCGCCAAATGCGGTGTATTTGTATCTACCCTCGGTTATTTTTGTAAGCCCGGTGGAACATGATTTGCTAAATAAATTTCAGTATATTATCAGGTTGGTGCATATGAAATATCGGATTTTAAAGTGAGAAAAGAAATTCGGCTTTTTCACACAGAACACCCTCCGCTCGATCTTATTAAAAAGCGAACCAAATAAAAGAATAACAAAATCGAATACATCGTATTCGATAAGTTAACCCTTTGCACTCGAATGTTGACTCTGAGGCACCACTAAAATTACTCTATTGCGTTCGATAATAATTTTTATAATGATTCAAGTTGAGATTTCAAAAAATTGTTGAGTAGTGAAATTGTTGCTACAAATCGCAAGAATCAATTACGTAGCCGTAAAAGTGCACTTTATTGTGCAGGATAGAAATACTATGAGCCAGGAGGATTGTTTCATATTTTTAGATAAAACGGCTTCGAGTGCAAAGGGTTAATAACTGTGCCCGAAGATACAACCGAAGGCACAGAAATTTACCACCCCACAGTAACCGGCCCCGCTGCCCCTACTCCCGAAACACATTTGGACGAGCCGGTAAATGTCGGTGCCATTGTTGGCAGAAATTCTCGAGCGCCGCCTAACCTGCGACAGATTAAAAGCGGCGTTAGACCGGGCCGTTTCGGCTTTAGATTTTCGAGCGAAGCAAATTAATGGCCTCGTTAGGGACTTTCCTGAATTTTCTTGTTGCTCTGCTAATGTCCCGGTTTGGCAGCGACGTATCGACTGCCGGGAAAGTGGAGAGATACGTAATGACGATAGCAGAGGCGGAGGAGGCGGTGGAGGACGAGGAGGCGGCGGTGAAGAGGCCGGCGAGCGCTGCGGGGGGTGAGGGAGAGGAGGGGGGGGGGGGCGAAAAAAATTGACCGGGGGAATTTGTAGTTGGAAGAATACAGCAGATATCTCCGGTATGGATCTGGCCGCGGGTGACAATGGCGGCCGCAGCTATTGGCCCGTTTCACAAGCACGGCCCATATCAATACCCCTTTGTTGCACATGACTGAGTTCGGGATAAAATCCTCTCTCCTTTCTACAGCGGCCGGGGCCAGAAAGCCGGGAAATAATGCGCGAACTTCTACTCAGACGGAATCCTTTGGAAAAATCTTTCTTACGCTTCTGTGGAATACTTGGTCCGTGCCGGCGCGTTTTTTGTCCCGAAATGTTACAGTTTCGGAGCCGGTTTACTTGCCCGCGTCGGCTGACAATCCGCGAATCACTCGCGCCCTCTCCCCTCTCCCCGGGTTTTGTTTAAATAACCGGGGCACTCGGCGACCGGCGTAGCCGAGACAGGGGCGGCCAGGGACGGAAAAGAAACGGCGACAGGATAAATAGCTGGTTGCGACGACCGGGCCCTTTGAAGTCTCGAGAATTCTCAAGATTTAAAGCGTTCCGATTGCTGTGAATACACGGAGATCTCTCTCTCGAGAGAGAGCGAGTCTTCGGGCATTCGTGTATTTAGGAATCGGGAGCGTCGAGGGCGTTCCAGCATTCGAGAATCGAGAAACCCGAAGGATTCGAGTAAAGGCGACTGATCGATTATTTCGACGAGAGGTCGATACGCCGAGCGAGCGAGAAATGCGTGAAAAATTCGGTTGTCCGAGTATTTGTAAAATCGGGTAGCGCGATCGGACTGATATTTGAACGGCCGAAAGTTTCTTTCCTGAAAAAAGAGCGGAAAACGATGTTTTCGACGTGCCAAAGAGAAAAAAAAAGAGAGAGAGAGGGAGAAGCCTGTTGGTCGAAGCACAGATTTTATAAATAGTCAATGCCCCGTCATACATGTTATGCAGTGTTTACCGACGGCGAACTCCACAAAATTCGCAAGAATTTCCGACGGTGCCGCTGGGTCGCCTTTTATGAAAAACTCCCCCCCCCCCCCCCCTCCGGAAACACGTTCCGCCCCCCGTTTAATACACACGGTCCGGCGGCCCTGCGCGCAGCTGCCAGCCACTCTCCGCGCCGTTTTATCAAAACTTTCCCATTATTTTCGGCACATTATCGCGGCATTCGTCGAAAAAACGACGCGGAAGGTAAATTCATTTAAACTCGAACGCGAGTTTCCGCAAACACGCGAGTCTAATTTTCGCCGGGCCGGGCTCTCTCGGTTATCTTCGAAATGAAAATTTCCAAACAAACCACCCCCCCCCCCCCCTCTGCGAAAATTCATTTCCGCGACTGGCGCAGCTCGTGCCCCATCTTTTACCGCGTTGCCCGGGTGGTATATTCGCAACAATGTCCACGTTGTCTTCCACGAGCAACAGAAATGATATAAAGGTCGATGGCGAATGCAAGACTCTCGCTGACAAAATGGCGGCTTGCTGCATTTCGGAACTCCTTCTGCTTTGTAACAACTTGTTCGCGAAATGTTTCCGCGATGGACCAAATTGTATTGTCAATTAAGAATTTTGGCAAGAAAACAAGCGAGTGAAAATAATATTCTCTTTCGTGTTAGCAACTTTAACCCTTTGCATTCGAGCGGCGGTTACGAGGAGCTATCAAAAATTGCTTTGCTGTCTTCCAAATTCATTCTAACGGCGTTAGGCTTGTTTTTATTTTAAGTACTGTTATTAAAATTTGCTATGGGTAAAATTTCGTATGCATGAACTATGTAAATAAAATCGAAATACAGTAGATGAGAAAATATATGTATTTTGTATTTCGACTGCAAAATGTTAATACTTTACCGATCGGTCATTCATGAACGTTTATGTCATTACATTATTCATGGGATTATTGTTGAACTATATTTAGTTGACCAATTTTATTTTATTTTACTGTTTTATTTACTTTACTGTTAGTAAATAAATGTTAAATTGTATAATAATGTGCAGCGAAATGATGTAATCATATATAATAAAATAATGTGATAATATATAGCAAAATGATATAATAATACATAATAAAATAATATGATAATATAAAATTCTGTCTTTCTTTTAACAATACTTAAACGTTGAAGTAAGGTTGCCGAACAGTAGATATAAATTATCTGAATTGCATCGCTAAGTAATAAAATGCAGAATTGTTCATAAACGGTCAACTGTGCGAGGGTTAAAAATCTAAGTTAGACCTATAATATAATCTAATTAATAATATGTTAATAATATACTAATATTGATAATATGATAGAATATAATGAGTACTAGAGTATTTAGAATAGCACATAACGTATGGGTTACCTTCTTATTTAATCCAAAAACAATTACCAACAAGCTTTTCCGACAGCTTGACCCGTCGATGGGCGAAACCATCGTCGAAACCCAGTCATACTATCGCGCAAAGACATGTAGGAAGAGGAAGGCTGGCGCTTTAAACTGCTCTTTTTACAGCGTTCCCGGGCAGCTTTCATCGGTCACGCGACAAGATTTCGCATTCGCCGCGATTTGCCCGCATTTCCGCATGCTTGGATCACCGGAGAAAATTGAAAACAGCCCGGGATCACCGAGAAAACGTTTTCCCTTCCGGTTTTAAAGGACGCCCGGTTCGCTATTAGCCGGGCGGCGTGCGCCGCGTCGGCGGTGTTGTAATAACCGTGTCGGCACAAAGGCGACAACTTACTTGCAGATTAGAAGAAAAGTAGTACTCGAGGCTCGCTCTTGAAGCGGAGGCTGGCCTTTGCAAGCCGCGCGTGTTTAAAGAACGCGCGCGCCGCGGTAAAGTTTGCGCCGAGCCGAGCCGAGAGAGAGAGAGAGAGAGGGCGAGAGAGGAGAGGAGAGGAGAGCGGAGACCGTAGAGCCGGGTCGAGCTGAATGCGTCAAAGCTCTCCGGGGTCCGGTCCTTATCCGCGGCCGATTCACGTCCAATTAAACGTAATAACGATCGCCGACTGAACGTTTACCTGAATGGGGGTCGGAGGTTGCAAACCCTTGCAGGTATTAACCCGTCCGGCGACGGATCTGGCCCCCGGGTCTGACGCGGAAACCGGAGAAGGGTTCTCGATGCTTTCAAACGGCTGCGTTCGGGTCCCTCGTGCCGGGGAAAAGGCCGGGTAATTAGGAGAACAATGAGCACGATGAGCACGCCACCCCCCGCGCTCACGGAAATCGCGCGGACGCGCGTCGTTGCGAGTATTCATTGACGAATCTTTCGTCGTCGTTCTCTTATCGGATGACCGAGAAACGCGCCGTCGGTTCTAGATTTACGAGGAATCGACGGTCACTGATACGCGCCCGGGTTGAGACATTGCGCGAGCGTTTAACCACTCTGTAGACAAGTAATCGTCGTGTATATTGTAATATTTTGATTTTGTGATTTCGATGGAAATTCATAGTTATCATTTCTGATGGTATAAGAAATACTGGCTCGGACGATTGAAGTGGAAAATATGTTCAGAATGCAATTCGAGAATCTAATTCTTTAACCCCTTGCACTACGCCTCTTTTAACGCTGCGTTGATTAGCACTTATTTGTTCTTAATATTTTTATTTACCTTCGTTTCTATCCATAAGTTTTCTATAGGATTTGTATCTGGACTCTGAGGAGGTGTATGTAATAAATGAGCAACGTGGTAAAGTATCCACTCACGAACAATCTGAGGAGTATGCTTCGGGTCGTTGTCGCGTTGAAAATAGTAGTCGTCTTCCAGACCAAGCTTAATCGCACTCGAGTGCAGATTTTCTTCGAGTATATTTTTATACTTTATCATATCCAAAATTCCATCGATAAAGACAAGTTTGCCCGCTCCGGATGCCGCCATACAGCCGCACACCATCGCGGAACCTCCGCCGTACTTTCCAGTTGGTTGTACATTTTTTAATTCTAATTCTGTATTAGGCATTCTCCAAACTTTTCCTCTTCCGTCACATCGAAAAATATTAAATGAGATAATAAAAAGTTTATTGCAAAATTTTACACGCATCCCTTGATTCCGACGGATTTCTCTTATAACGAGGGTACGCGTACTTATGGGACTGACTGTAAACAAGCGTGGAGTAAAATGTCTAAAAGTCGGTGCGACTTAAAAGATTGTTTTCATGTTTCGCCGTATCGCTCTTGATCCCGGAAAAACGATGGACCTCGCCGATGCAGCCGTAATCACCGCGGCGATAAGATAACCGCGCTCGGTGTTTATCGGGGGGGGGGCGAGTGCGCCGCGACGGAGCGCGTCACCGAATGAAACGGATTTATATGACGAGAAGTAATGGGTTAAGGGAACCGCGGGCCGGCGTTCCCGGAGAAAACTCTGTCCGACTCGGGAGTGGTAAACCTCGAGTAACGTAAAGAAAATAGTTTTCGCTCGGCCCCGGGTCCGCCGCGGTCGACCAGGAGGGGGAGGGGAGGGGGGGGTGGAAGCAATTTCGTTACCCGTCGTTCGTGTCCACAAAATATCTTCGACGTTCACCGGTCCGAGGCTAATGAAGAACTGTTTCGGAAAAATACGCTGAGTACGTCCACCTACCGGTCTGCCCCCCCTCCCGAAGGCCGGCCGATATTTTATGAGAAGCGGATAGAAATTTATTGCCGGCCTCGCGGAACAACACGGAGCACGTTGCGAGATGTGTTGCCGGCTGATCCCGCTTTTTCATCGTTTCTCCTCATCTTTTCGAAATAACGTAACCGGGGATTTTGGAAAAGTATGCTCGACGTACCGACCGCTGCGTGAAAGTCGTTCGAGTTGAATGAAATTAATTGTTACGATAATTTGAGACAACTCGTTAATGTTGTTGGAATTGGCACGATATAATAGCTATTACTAATTAGTGCTGTTGGGAGAATAGCTTGGAGGTATTCAGCGTGGTATTAACCAAGTTGTAGAGATATAGAGGGTGGATTATGCAACGTGATTAGGTTAATTTATTTTGTTGCTAGTGGTTTGATTCGAAACTGTTTCAGTTAAAATGATATTCTTTCCAGGAGAGTTTTAAAATGATTGTACCAAGGGTTTTGTTAAATCGCTTTTCCGCCGGCGTCATCTACAATTTATTATAGATCGATCTATAATATTTTTATATTTTTATGTTTTATATAGCTTTTCTCAAAATGTAGGCAAAGAAATAAACTTTCAAAACTCTGGAAAAATGAGTTGATATTACATTCTGATTTCGACATGAAAATATCAGTAAATTCTGATAAAGTTAATAAATATTTCCCGGCATATTTCCAGCCGTACAGAGCAAGCGTTGTAAACTAATAAAACGCTTAAATATATCTTTATCAAATTTGTTAATTTTCTATATATTTATATAAAATCATGGTTTACGATCAATCAAACACCTGAAATCTGTTAATCTCTCATATTTTTCAAAGTTACATTTTCAGCTGGAAATAAATAATATAAATCGTAATTTAAATCTGGCAGATTGGTGAAAGGGTAACTGAAAATTATAAAAAATGATCAAAGGCGAAAGCATATTTCACCGTTCCGGCTATATTTGTTAGTTAAGAACGTTTGCGCTCTACCGTTGGAAACGTGCCACAAAATGTTGATTTATTAATATTTTAATTTCGAAATTAAACTGTAATATAAGCAGTAATAATCAAAACGGATCGTTTGATTCATCTGAATATTTAAACGAGATTTATAAGAAGATAAACTGTATCTTAAAATGGAAAAATAATTTTTTTCGTGTCACTCTATCATATTATTTCCACCGTTCAATTTTTATATCGCCAGATTAGCATTATCAGCTGTACGCGGTTTTATTTCCTCGTGTATTTCCTCGTATCTCGTCTATTTTATGAAATACTCGGGTATATAGGAAATCGTAAGTAAGAGCTTTGGTATCGCGTACATGTATCAGCTTCGCCATGTCGGCTTTATACTCTTCACTAATGATATATAGTATACTATGATATATAAATAAAAAGATTTCAAAAATTACTACTTAATACGAGCCAATATACCGGTATAACGTCATACTGATATCTTGATTTTTGCAAAGATTATAAAAGTAAAAGGGAAAATATTACTTCGTATACCGTGAAAATCGACCTATTTTTAGAACAAAGAAAAAGAATAGAAAAATACCGTTGCAACGACGATTAAAAAGTGCAGTCGACTTTTTTAGACGACTAACTTGTTCCGAACTGATTATAGGTTGTCCCAAAGTTTTCATAAATAATAATATAAGTAGTAATTTTAAGATAACCCGTATAATTTTAATTTTCGGGCTATTTATGTATTTTTTTATTTATATAGTTCCGTCTTTATTTTTATTAACCCCTTGCACTCGAAGCTGTTTCAAATCAAAATCCAAAATAGTTTCTCTGACCGGCAAATAACCGCATTCCGTGCATTTAACATTAAATTTCACAACTCAAGCAACAGTTGCACTTCGCGCAGTTCTTTTTTTCGAATCTAAACAAATTCGATGACGTTAAAATAATCTCGCAACACGATACAACTATTATTAATTGCGCCTCGGAGTCGTCGCTCGAGTGCAAGAGGTTGATTAGTTATTTATAAGATCTGCAGTCACGCTATTTCACTTCCCAACTTTCATTCGACCGAAGAAACAAAATTTCACTTATGAGACGAAATTTTGATTTCATATTTATTTAATTTTGAGGTTATGGTGCGCCAGTTGAAGCGTTTCGCAATTGTTTCAATATTAACGCATATTTTCGTCAAATGACGACCGTTTGTCATTTCGCAAACAATCACTAATAGTCAAACGACGAAAATTCGTCATTTATATGTTACAAAAAGCAATTGATTCTTGTTCTTTTAATTCTAAATAAATTAAATTTTAATTTCTACGAAACAGAGATTACTTTAACCACACATGGTAAAATTCTAACTATTATTGGAAGACTTATGATTTTTAACAAGTTACGTTGTTTTTATATACCCTCCCAAAGAAAAGGATAGCACACGCGTGCTATCTTGAATTTCTCGCGTTATAATTATGGTACAGGAAATGTGCCAATGATACAGAAAGACTATCTTCTACTAATATATAAACATAACTTTTATTAACATTTCTTCGACGAACACTCCTCGTAAAAATAAAAATACCCAAATGAATACAGACAAAATGATAGCACATCTGAGAAATATTCCATATTATATAAATCTAAAACTTGAGTGTGCTATCATTTTGTCTCCGTCTATTCGTGTGTTTCTATTCTTCCTAAGAGAATATCTCGTAGAAATTCCAATATATATAGTGTTTACAATATTAGTAAAAGGTAGTCTTTCTGTACCATTGGCACATTTCCTGTACCATAATTATAACGCGAGAAATTAAAAATAGCACGCGTCCGCTATCTCTTCCTTCGGGAGTGTAGACCGTATCGTCTCTACGGGTAGTGTCGAATTACCGGACGAATATTTATACGCGTTCAAAGCGCTTATCGTCGAAAATTAAATACACAGCCGGATTTCGGACGTTGAAACGCGAAACGGTTTCGCGAACGCTGCGACCGGAAGGCCGCCAATAAACGAGAGGAGCTTTCCGCATTTAGAAAATGTTTGACCTTCCGCGACCGGGGTCCGTGGAAAGCCGCTCTTTGAAACGGGGATGGACCCTTCGGGTAGATCAAAGAAATTTCTTTTCCATCCCAGTTCCCGTAAATTCCATAAAAATCCACGCCGGCTGGTTTAATTACAAGGAATAATGTTCTCGGTGCTCCCGGCGCCCGCTTTCGGTTCGCCGACGGTCGAGCGACCCGTTTGGCTGGGGGTCCGGCCGGTCGAGTCCCCGGGCAGGGTCGGGCACGCGAAATTGCCGGATCCGTAGAAATCGAACGAAACTCGTCGGCAGATAATGACGATCGCCGGAACGGGGACAGCTGCTCGAGAGAGAGAGAGAGAGAGAGAGAGAGAGAGATCTGGCAAAACATTTGTCCCGATACAAATTCCAGGCGGGAGATAGCGGGCTGCACTCTTGACCCGAATAGAAAAAAAAAAAGAGAAGAAGCGAGAAAAAAGGCTGGAGCGAGAGGGAAAGACGGAAGAGAGACAGAGAGAAAGAAAGATAGAGTGACGGAAGAAACCGGAGAATTCTCTCGCAGCCTCTGTCGTCGTTTCTTCTAGCAGAGTAATTGTGGTATTTGTACGGACTAGTTCGGCCGTGAACGGAGCTCCGGTGTCCCACGTTCCGTAGGTGCGGCTTTATTTCATTGTACCCGGTGAAAAGTTATGGCGAAGCGGGTCTTATAGTCTCGAGGGGATCGTACGGGATACGCGACGGTGCTGTCGCGTCGTCGACGTCGTCGTCGTCTGGATACGCGAGGGAACTCGTAGAAAGAGAAAAAAATACAACGTCCCCGTGCTGGGCAATAAATCTTTGAATAATTGTTGAACGACCACGGAGCACTTCCCGGCAGGAATTAAAACCGCCGGATCGAGGGTGAACGAGAAGCCGCTAGTTTTACGACGGGCGCGGACGACCTCGCTCGTAGAAACCGAACAAGCCGGAGACGCGGGCCGGATTTTCTTAATCGTTGTACGTCGAGAAATCAGAGAGCATGGTGAGTCAGAAATTCTTGCTTCTTGTTCTGGTTAAACCGCGCCGACTCCGTTCACGAAGTATCGAAAGTTTCGCGGCAGTAATTACGCCGATTAAATCGCGAGTCGCCGATTCCTCCGTGTCGCGGTCCCGCCGCGATTTATTCGGATAGAAAATGAAAGTCTGCCGTCGAGCTAGCTCGGTTAAATTGCGCGCAATTCGTGGACGTGTTCTTCGAGCTCACGGGCATGGTTCTTCCCGCCCTCGAAATCGCCGAGAACCGCAGTCCGGGAATACCGAAAACGATTCCTTCCGTCCCCGTTCGCCACGTCCCCGGTTAATTTCGTCTCGTTCACAAAAGGATCGCAGGAGGACGGCCGCTCCAGAAATGGGATTTCAAGTTCATCGTTTTTGCCTGAGCTGGTGGCTTCTGCTCGTCGCGCTGACGTGTCTCTCCCAGGGACGCTCGATCCCCGAGAAACGCTCCGCCGTCGTGCCGTACGAGAACACGTTCGAGGACGCCGACCAAAAAATCAGATATACCGACGGCGCTGGGATTAGCGCGACTTTCAACGGACGCGTAGCTAGGTCCAGTCCACAGACCAAGACCTCGGTCAGGACTTCGGTCAGGATCACGACCACGACCACAGCGGATATTCAACCCCTGCTAAACGAGATTTGGATTTGGCCCGATCAGCCGACCTCCACCACCACCACGGAGGAATCAATTCTCTACAAACAGTTCATAAATCTACCCCTGAGGTGTCCGGATGGCTTCTATCGAGTTTCCCAAGAATGTCGCGAGCTTCTGAAATAAAGTTAAATATCGTTACGCTTGCACACTGTCAATCCTTATGTCAACCAACATAATCGTCGACGTTGTTCTGCAACTGGGATACACCCCTATGATCTTTTCCTGTATTGCTATTTATATATATATTGTAATTGCATAAACGTTAATTTCTATTTATTCTATATTTACTAGCGCAATAAAATATTGTTTACATTAATCGTCTGTAGAATGTCTAGTCCCTGTATTTTTAGCTCCTACCAGGGTGCACGCCGGTTAATTTGATCTCTGATTTACAGATTTTTCTGATAACGAAATAAATATCGACGGGAAACGCGGCGAATAAACTACGGTCTAGCCGGATATTGAATTATTTCGCCGGGAATGCAAAATATTTTCAGGGGAATGATAACCGGGTGCCGGGTCATTGACGTATCTGTTAACTCCTTGCGCTATGGCAACCAGTTGGATTCTTGATGAATATTTTACGCATAATCTATTAACATTTTGCCAACTGGTAACCCAGAAACATATATAGGTAGTTTATAAATCGGCTTTTCAAATAGATAGAAAATAGACAGATATATCGTTTTATTAAATTCTCTTATTTTGATGATATTTATATAACTATCGTTCATTAAATATCGTTTAATACTAGTGCCATGCAAATTTAATAATGTCGGCGTATCTATTTACCCTAATAAAAGAAAGCGAATACTGGAGAAAGTGCAAATATTAATTATTTATTTCTTCTGAATCGAAAGAAAATTTCAGTCGTCTGTTATCAAAATCTAGTAAATGAATATATATATTAATAATAATAATATTATATATATCTTAAATTATGATAAATAATATTAGCAAACTTTAAATAATAAAACAAACTTTATTAATATATAAGATAAGTGAAGAAAATGGTTGATACAGAGAAACGTGCTTGTAGCGAGACGCGAAGACAAAAGCGTGTGTAGTAGACGGTGTCGTTGCGCATGCTCGCTAGAGAACGAGGCGCGAGGCGAGCCGCAGATGTCGGGACAGCCATGAAGCGCATCAGGGCGCGCATATACAAATGGGGCCCGTCCCATATATATATAATAAAAATTATATATATATATATTATTATACGATGAATATATATGATAACAATAATAATAAATAAATAAATGAAGACATACAGGAAAGAAGAAATGTCTCGTTCGATCGAAGTAAAAATCGAGGCCGAAGATCAGCTGATCGAGGTAGCTGCGAGAGGTTAAAACGATGGCGCGAGGGGTTAAAAGAGTATCCCTTCTGGCAACGATGCCTGCGAATTTCGATAATATTTCGGTAATTCGAGCGGTCGGATGAGAAAGATCCCCGGCGGTGGGTGGGATGACGGGTTGGACGGGGTTGGGTAACATAATCTCGCGTAACTTCTCCGCGCGGTATCCGTGGAGGTGGTGGAGAGCGGCGGAAAGTTGAAGAACGTGGCAGCAAATAAAACGCGGGGGGAAGAGTTATCGAGGCAAAGGCTCCGCGGGGGCGGTTAAGTTTACGAGGACGCGATGAATCTTGCGTCAAATGAAATGTGAAAAACTTATCGAATAAAGGCGCCGTGTAATTTTACGAGGGCCGACGAATCTTCCGTCAAATGAAATGTGAAATAATCGCTCGAATGGAAGCGGCCGCGGCGGCGGCGTCGGCGGGCGCAAAACCGAGCCTGCACTCTCCTGATTTATTCGCGGCTGGCTAACCGACCGTTAAACAACGCCCAAAGGAAAAACGAAACAAAAAAAAAAGAGAGAGAGGCGCACTCATACGCAGGCGGGTCGCGCGCGCGCGAGCTCCGGCTGCACGCATGCACGCGAAATAAAAAAGCCCGCGACCACCGGGACAAAAAGAGCGGGTTTTAATCGATCGACGCCCGTGTTTAGTTTTCCATCTGGTAAACACGAATCGGCGTTAATTTCCCGTACAAATTGACAGAGCTGCGCGAAATTCCGAGGAAAAATGTTTCGAACATTATATCAGATAGTCCGGTGTTCTGCGCGCAGACCCGCTGAAAACTCGGCCGCGAACCGGCGGCCTCTCCCGCGTTTTCGTTCCTGTTATCCGATGCGTGAAATAAAATATAATCCCCGCGTTCCAACTGTCTGTTTGTCGCATCATTATTTCTGATATGTTGAACGCGGCGTTCCTGAGCTTTCCGGCGCTCCGGATTTACCGTGCGATAGCGGAACCCGCGAGGATGGCCGACCGCCTTTGTTTCGCTAACCTGCGCAAATAACTTTATATCTATCGAATTAAACGTGTTGAACTTTTTGATTAAAACAGGCTAAAAAGAATAGGAAAATTGTTTATTTTGATGCTATATTGTAGCAGATTAAATTCTGTTAATTCTAATACAATGTTAATTCTGTTATTGTTAATTGTAATATAATGTATTTAGGATTGTTTAAGTAATACCGTGCAACCACTATCGTAACTCGTATATGCTCCTTTCACCTGCTGTTGACTGAAGAGCTTCTGCAAGTAAATAATAACAATTATTAATGTTAAATATGAAGTTAATTTTGCCCAAAGCAAAGCGAATGCCTGGCAAACCCACTGTAATCGACTTCACTACTCTACAATAGAAACTGCTCCATTTAAACGTAACATCTTCTACGAAGAGAGTAGACTTCTTTTCACCTGGCAGAAATCTCGCAAAGATCTTCGAAAGTGGCACAAGCAACGCAGTGTCAAAATAATTTCTGTCAAAAAGTTACAACAACACTTCGCCTATCTATCTCTATCGATATCTGTTCCATCGTATCATCCGACGCATAATTACCTGCGACGAAAGGAACGCGCTCTATTTTGCCTGGTGCTAAAGAGGACAAAGTAGTTTGGGTCCACGGTTGGTCAGACATTGCTGAATCAAGATTTATCTGGCGACGGCTAATCATTCGCGCTAAACGGACGCCACGGGGTTAACCGGCCGAATGGGAATGATGGTCGATCGGTCGGAGGGCCATACCGAACGTGCTCCTCGCTCGTCGCAGATTCCCCTCGTGCGGAAGGATGCTACGGAATCGTTCCCGCGGCGATCCCCGGGCGTTCATGGCCACCGCATTCGAAGCGGAGAGGAAGCGGTGGCATCGTAGGAACCGGTGGTAACGCAATACCAGCCGGGGCCGGCATTATGAAGTCAACGTTCGAGGTGTGTACGTGGCCGTCTGCGCGTGTAACTCGGCAAAGAATGCGACCACGAAAGCGAAACGCGGCCAGCCTCGGCACGACTCCGCTGCTCTCTCTCTCTCTCGCTCTCTCTCTTTGCTCCTCTCCGCTCCACTCTGCTTGGCTCGGCGCTGCTCCCGGCGTATAGAACTGCGGAGCAGACAAATGTCGATGGCGAGCAACAAGTGTCGAGGGTGCCGGTCTTTACTTCTGACAATGAGTACAAAATCTGGCTGACTCGAATACGGGGTGAGCAAGCAGCCCCGAGTGTGCCGGGGACTCGTCACAAAGCCCCGGCTACATTCACAATTAGCGATCACGCGAATTCGGCCCTCCTTTTCATTCACCGTCGGCCGGGCCGGCCGAGCACACGCTCCGCGTACGCGTCGCATTATGCCGCGGACACCAGCCTTATGCCGAGCTGTGAAACGTATTTTACTCGACTCGTCCATCTCGATTCCTGTCCTCGAAGGTGTTACGGCGATTAAATCATTTTTTATAAATAATTTTAATCACTGTGGCGATTGCTATGACTTTTGTTTATCGATTAACTTTATATTTATTGAATGGGGTATACTAATTTGGTTTTTCTTTTATAAAAGAAATTATAAAAATCGCTTCATTGTAATCGACTTTACTACGTTATGCTATGTATGTATAGTATCTGGAATTTGTAAATAAAATATAGACCATTTATTTATTTATGAGTATTGCTTTGTTGATTTTAATCTTTAAATGAATCATACAAGTCTCCGGCGAATTTTGTTCCAGTTCTAGGTAGTTGATATTTTTTAACTTACGACTTATGCTAATTAATTGTAAATTCTTCAATTGTGTTTTACTTCGTTCCATCAACTATTCTCTGAAATTTCTTGAAGAAATTTTAATTCAATACAAAATTCTTTTCGAACTTAAAAATTTTAATCTTCCATTTTTTGAATTCTTAATTTTACTAATACGAATTCTGTTGGATTTATAACATCTAATAATGTTCTGTTGGATTTACATTCAGTATCCCCAAGACCTTAGTCATCCATTTATCGAATTCTTAATTTTACTGATACTGCGAAGCTGGTTTATGTAATTTATTTAACTAATTATTATTTAACATGATGTTACCTCTGAAATTGATCAACCTCCACAAGTTAAAATTCGAAGTGCTACACTAAGTTTCAATAGTTAAGATCGCCGCATCAGATATTATTTTTAATAATCTCCGTAACAACAATCAAAAGTCTCTTCTCGATATGTTAAAATATTTTATCACACCCGGTTAACAATAAACACACAACGTTCGAATGTCCATTTCGTTATCTAAAAATTATTAGAACAATTAACAGCCTTTCTTAAAAAATGATTGGATAAATTACATTATTACAACTGCTACAACGAAATTTGTACGAGATTTAAACAAATCTTTTCACTGTTCCCAGGCAATCCACGTCAGTTAATTTTACCGATCGATACGTTTAATATTAAATAATTAAATCCGAATCATTTAAAAAATGGTTACATTCGCGTGGTCTGATCAATGGCGAGCCGTTACTACTGAACGTTTCAACTCCGTTCTCGCAGGGGATAAATGTCGGCGCATCGCGCTTATTAGAAGCAATTAGGCGTTGTAAAACGAACGGTAATTACAGACGGACCGCGTCTGAATAACGGAGAACTTACGCCATTGGTACGTTCAAGTTGCCGGTGTACACACGGTATACATACAGTCAGTCCCATAAGTATTCGTACCCTCGTTGCTTATAAGAGAAATCTGTTGAAATCAAGGGATGCATGTAAAATTTTGTAATAAACTATTTGTTATCTTATTTAATAATTTGATATAAATAAACTTTATACTTGTGTTCATTCGTAATAAAGAGTTTATTGCAAAATCTTACATGCGTCCCTTGATTTCAACAAATCTCTCTCATAAGCGATGAGGGTACGAATACTTATGGGACTGACTGTATACTCGTGTGAAAGCACGCCCCGGCGTTGGCACGAATAAAAGCCGCGCATCCCGTGCGACCTAAAATTGTATCCTGCCGCGCAAGGATCGGCAAATAAAACTGCAGGAATTCGCGGTCGTTATATTCGTTAGTTTTCGGCCGTGGGCAGTAAAAAAAATGCGAGGAGACGTGGATTTTTTTTGGGGGATGGCGCGCGGGGCCGGGGGGCGAGGGGAGCGAGCGGAACAATTTGTTAGCGGGCGGTGTGATCGGTGACCACCGTGGCAATCGTCGCGTTAACATTTACGGCCGCGATCGTGTAACCGCGCGGCTTTAATTCGTGGCCGTGTGTCGCGGCCGGCCGTGTCACGCGAAACAATCATGAATCAAACGAGCGCAAACTCCATCGTAATTGATAATTGGCCGGGCCCGCGTGGAATTTACTTAATAAGCGATCGGCGCCGATAAGGCTCACGGCCCATTTGTCGCCGTTCGAGGGCTCGCCGTCGTCGGGCAAAACGTTGCCAACGCCAGCCGGAGGGGGAGAGAGAGCTTTCAGATGTTATCAGATGTTATCGGACGGCGATAAAATTAACGGGGTGGGGGGCCGCGCGGTGTTCCGGGCAAACTTGAATTTGCTTATCCAATAAACGCGATCGGGCCGCGATGTCGCGTCCCGATGAAAATCATTCTTCCATCTCGCTCTTCCTACGGCGTCCCATTAATAGAACGACGCGGGCCGGAGAGCTCCCCGATTGCGCGGGCGGAGGGGGGCGCGAGCAAAAAACACCGCCGCCCGGTAAATAATCCGTTTTTGTTTGAAATTTTTCACTCGACCCCCCGAGCTCCGCAAATTTACCGGAACGAAAATATTCTGTTCCACGCGGTTCCCGATCATTTCCCATAGAAATATTTTCTCGGGGGCGGCGGCGCATTGTTGAAATAAATTTCATCGGTCGTGTTTTTTCTGTTTTTTTTTTTTTCTTTTTTTCGTTTTTCACTCCCCCTCCGGCAGTTTTATCTATCCACGGACCGGGATCGATGTCGGTGAATTATTTACGCGAGCCACGTACCGTTTACTTTCGCGAATCACCCTCTAATCGATTAATTGAGGGGCAACCGACCGAGCGGCTTCTCTCAATTAGGCGTGGGCGCGTTTTGAAATTTTGTTTTGCCCGGTATTCTGACCGTTCCCCGGTGTCGTCGGCCGATGGATTTTCTAGGGGTTTTCGGATCGTTGAACTCTCGCCGGCAACTCGGCCGCATCCGGACTTCGTCAATGAAATTCCGTCGATGTTACGCGACGCGGTGCTCTTCTGTTCCCCTCGAATGTAAACGTATCCCGAGAATATTTGTGTTTCGTTCGATTCTCGGCGCGTCGAAATCGCGGCTACGAATAAAAGTTTAATTTTGCAAATGCCGCCGGCGGGGGATGAGTGGGGTGTAGCAGTCTTCGAACGGTAAGTCGGACTCCTCCCGAATCTCTTTTCTTCGGACAGTAAATTTCGTCGTCCGGCGCGCACCGAAGCGAATTTAACGCGCATATTAAAGCCGGCAGAGAACGCTAAAATTTTTATTTCTTCGCGAATATAGTCCGGTGATCCGAGAAAGTTTCACGGGGTCCACGTGACTCTTCGGGGCTAAAATGTCTGCCCGTTTCCAATACGGGAGCCCGTGACTAAGCTCGACGAGCGACGCTTCCTCTGTTCGCCGTGGTGCTCCCATAAGCCGGCCGGATAATTAACTATCCTGCGAGCGATGCGATTCGCATTATTAACGTCGCCGTGAACAAAGGCCCGATGATTAGCGCGACACGACGCGCGGACCGCCCCCGCTTGAAAACGAGCCAAAAATTGGCCGGCGACGGCGCCGGCGAAACACGTAAAAATTCCGGCCGCGTAACTTCATCTGCATTACTAATGTATCCTCTCGCTGTCGACAGAAAACCGCCGACGGGAACAAGCGTCGCGACGCCCCGCAGCCTCGTCGGCCCCGTTGTTGCTTCGTCGTACACAAATTTCGAAGTTCGAAACTCCATTTTCGACGCAGCGTCGCCGGGATCTTCTTGCGGCGACGCGAATTAGATTCGTTGAAGAGTTTCGTTCTCCGTCTGACCGTACGACGAGAGAAAGAAACAGAATTTCGAAACCATTTTCATTTATTTATGAATTCGCTTCTGGCGTTGAGGATCTCTTTGTGATAATAAGAAATAGAAATGAGATGATGGAAAGACGCTGGTTATTTACTGCTTCGTGTTTGTCGGAGTGTTCAGCGAAATGCACGGAACATGTGGGTGAGGAAAAGTATTCCTTTACCTGCTGTTTATTGCACCTCGTCACCGTTGACACTTACTATTAGGGTGTCCCATAAGTTTCTTCCCTTTTCTTAATGCGAAATCAATAAACGATATTTGTTGTTTAAAGTGGATTTATTACGTTATATATGAACCGTTCTGTTCCATAACCTTCTTCCATTTCTCAGGAAGCCTCGTTATGCCCTCTTTCCAAAATTGTTGAAGCTTATTTGCAAAATATTCATCTAGGTGCGTTTTTATTTCGCTTATGGATTTGAAAGATTTACCATGGAGAGAATTTTTTAAGGAGAGGGACAAGTGATAATCGAATGGAGCAAGGTCTGGGGAGCTAAGAGGATGAGGTAGAACGTTCCAAAAAAACTGTAATAATTTTTGCCTTGCGGCCAACGCAACGTCTTGCGTTGTCACGATGGAAAACGACGCCTCGTCGGTTCGTCAATTCTTAGCGTTTTTCTGCTACGGCGGCTTTTTAATTGATCCAGTTGATTGCAATATTTGTCAGCATTGATCGTATCACCTTGAGGAAGGATCTCGTAGTACACTGCACCTTTCCAGTCCCACTAAATGCACAAAAGAACCTTCTTCGGACGAAGTCCAGGCTTCGCAACAGTTGAAGGTCTATTTTCCTTAGACCAAGTGCGCTTTCGATGCACATTTTGGTATAAAATCCAAGTCTCGTTTCCAATGACAAGCCTCTTTAAGAAAGAATCCCTTTCATGTCGCTGGAAAAGCAAATCGCACGTAGAGACGCGGTTCATGAAGCCGGTCTCCGTCAATAGGTGTGGAACGCAAACATCATATCGATTCGCATATCCCATCTTGATTAAATGCTTATGTACCGTTGTCTTGGGAATATTAGTGGCATCCCCTATCTCACGCACACTATATCGCGGATTTTCAATGAGCACAGTCTTGATAATGTCCTTATCCGTCGTTGCTGGGCGGCCGTTGCAGTCTTCACCTTTCAACTCGAAATTTCCAGCTCTAAAGTTTTTAAACCAATCGCGGACGGTCCTAATAGTCGTAGTACCACTCCCGTAAACGGTGCAAATCTCGTCTGCAGTGTCCTTTATACCATTAACTTTTTTAAAGCAATGAAGCATAACATGTAAATTCTTCTTTCGGCTCTCCATATTGAACGGTGCAGAAAATATTTTAAAAGAGACTTTGTCACCAACGAAACGTACTTTGAAAGAGCTCTGGGACGACTGAAACCGATGCCATAAAACGCCTAAGAGATAAGCCTGCATATTTATATAAATACAGCCAGACAGAGTCACTCATAGAGTAGCGCGGAAGAAACTTATGGGACAGCTTAATATAAAGGGCCTACGTGGGAGCGAGTCAGTCAATCCAGGCCAGCCTACCGAGCTAGTAACATCTCCTGCAGATTAACAATTTTCTAGCATTCATTGTTTCAATATAGTCATAAAGTACAATATTGTGTAATGTGTAAATAGTAACAAGTTACATCTGATAGACGTGTATCTTATTGTGTTGGAGTTTGAATAAACTTGTAATATATAAAGTATTATTTGATCATGCCAACCTCGTAATTCCAACAGTGTTCATTTTAAAGTACAAGGAAGAGGACGATCGACGGTTGCATAGTGCCCGTTGCTGAAAAGGTGGCACAATTTCTGTCGACCGGCAAAGGGGTATTCATGTTCGCTCCGCCTGTTTACACTTAGTATCTGATTGTCTATGATAAACCTACTTCAATTGGTAAACAAGTAGACTAATAAACTAATTGACGCGAGGGCTGAGGAGGGTGGGTCGCTTGCTTCGCCTAACCACGTCTCTTGTTCAGCGTGTAACTCTTAGCCAATGATGATCAAAAGTCTGAAACGAAAATAGAGTAGAAGGGGATAGGAGAACATGGGAGAGCGAGAGGGTGGCAGGAGGAGAGAGGAGGTGTTGTTTGCAATCGGTATGGCTCGAGTCCCTCGTTTCCTTGAAAATGGGAACTAATGGGAAGGGATCATGCAGGCGCAGAATGGGGCCGAAGATTGATTCAGGAGAGCAGAAACGGTAACTATAAGAGTCGTGTTAAGAAGTATATATGAAGCATGTGTATGATCTAATATATATAATATATGATATGATACGTATGATTGATTTAGGAGTGCAGAAGTAATAACTATAATAGTCGCAACTATAACAGTCGTGTTAAGAAGCATATATGAAACATGTATATGATATAATATCTGTGATCGAATATATATAATATAATAACTATAATAGTCGTGTTAATATAACTATAATAGTCATATAATATAATATTCTATTCGGATCATTAAAGTATTAATTAGAAGTAATAAGAATATATTTTATTATGAATATATGAGAGGAATAAATATAATATTTATTTGTAAGTTTATTATGATAGTAATATATATATGACATCAAAAAATATAATATATAAGAGAAATACTTTTTGGAAAAAATAATGTTCTTCTAGCAAGCTTTAAGAAATTCATTTCGCGAGTTTGCGTTATGAAATACTTATGTCGACCGGACAGCACAATGCACAAGTCATAAAAAAGGGTTATACCTTTTTAAAAATACCTCCTTTTTTAAAATACCTCCAGATCCATGCAGATATACAGAAGAAGATGAAGGTCACGTCTACACTCCTAGCCTGGCAGATGAACTGTAAACGTAAGATACTATTATATAACTTCCCAAATATTAAATACCCTAGACACCTTAATAAAATAAATAACATAAAAATAAAATAAATACAAAAAATGAAATAAACATTTGTTGATACTAATATTATGAAAATATAAACATATTAGTAACTCTACTTACCCTATGATAACAAGAGGCAAGTAATACAAAGACTACTTTCTCAAAGTTTCATTTAACATTTCTGTAAGGAAAAGAGAATATAATATAATAACATAATAATTCGTAGGCGAAGATCACAGCCGCCGTCAAGGAAATTTTTACGGTCGGAAAAGTGTTAAGATCGTCGACGAATAGGATGGCACCGAATTTAGGAACTGCAGAGAGAAAAATATAAGCTCGAGTTCCCATTGCAAGGGAGGAATCGAGACATTGTTATTAGAAAAGTGTAACGCATTACGAAGGACGCGGACGTCGTTGTAATTGCGCCAGACGTCACGATTGTCGATATTTCGTGATATATTGCCGGGCGAGATAGCCGCCCGGAGAAAATGTAGGTCCGTATCGTTCGCAGCAGCCAGAAACAGATGACAGGATATTGCCTTTACGGCAATAATCCATTGTCGTTACTTCGTTACTAGAGCCACGGGGCCGGCCGTTATTGCCCGACCGGGACAAGAATCCTCTCGCTTTTACATTTCATTGGACACCCGTTGATCCGCCACATTTATTTCGAGAGTCGACCCTTAACCCCTTCGCCCGCCCGAGACCGGGCCGGGCCCGACGCCGCGTTTCGCCGTTATCCGGTTCCCGCGGCAACTAAATAAGCAATTGCAATAATTCGGCTAATCCGTCGTTTGATTTATGCTCGAGAGCTAATTAAACAATTGCTCGAAATGCTACGGGAGATGTTCCGGCAGGCACGCCGCCCGATCTGAATGGAATCGGTGTGCCGGAGTGCCGCCGGCGATAAAATATTGTAGGAATTATTTTCAGGGTAGATTCCACGAGACTCCGTGGCAATATAAAACAAGAAATAAGCGACCTCGATTAACAATAACAGTAATAGTTTGGTATTAATAACCCACAACTTCCCACGACTTAGAACAAGAATAATAACAACAACGACAACGGAACGACTTCCACATCAACAACTTCAACAACTACAACAACAACAACGACTTCCCAACGTGACGGTTCTCCTTCGACTGAGACGATCTTTAGTAGCCATTTTTCAAATTCTCCTATACAAGATAGAAGAAAAATTCCCCAAATCATACTACCCACTTCTCAAATCTTATATGGAAAATAGAACATTTTTGTCAAAAATCAAGATAAAATATCAGACATAGAAGTTTATGTCTAGGTCAACGAGGCTCGGTTTTTGGATAACCGTCGCTGTAGATTAGCGATGATGTTGTAGAGATTATTATTTAAGAAGCCCACGAGACTCCGTGGTAACACGGAACAACGCAAACGACGTAGGATAACGGTAACAGCAATGGTTTATTAAGAATATTGCGCAGCAACTTCCTACGACTTATCACAACGAATGAATAAAATAAGAATGCTGAAAACTACGGTAATAATAATGACAAAAGTTAACATTAGTAGCGACAATGATAACAATTATGACACGCATAGATTTGCTTGGTGACGGTTCTCCTTTTTCCTCGTCTCTTCAACCCTTCCCTTTTTCATCGGTATCTTACCATTCTCTCTCTCTCTCTCTCATTTAGTCTCATTCTCTCTCTTTCTTTCCTTATTTCTCTTTCGCTCACCGACACTCTATCTTTCGGTCACACAGGGCGTCGAGGAATCTAAGCAATAATCCCAGGTGAACTGTATCTAAAATAGAAATATATATTATATATTATGTTATAATAGTATATAAATGTAAAATACATTGAATGCAGTGATTTATTCAGTATTTTGCGTCGCTCGCTCTCAACCATTCTGCCTTCCGCTCTCGGAAAAAGCTTGCACGACCTAAAAATTTAATACCATGACACCGACATTTTAGAAAACGTTTCCAAGTATATTCAATGAATTATCGATTTCATTCTTCTCGTGACCGTATCAGCTATTTCGAAAAGGAAATACGGCATATTTCGGCCCTGTGAAAACGGATGGTTTAAAGCCCGGCCGCGTTGACCGTTCATTCAAGCAGTTCCGGTTATTTAAGTACAAGAGTGCATAAACAAATTAAAAACGAGGGGTGCTCGAAACCGGCCCCGGGAACCAGGATGGAAATTCTTCCGGGCGAATTCGGTCGGTCCATCCATTAGCGAAAATATCACGGTTCTAAATATCCGCGACTCGGTCAATCAATTTTCCCCCGAATACTTCTGCCTGCTCGAATGGATTCACCCTCGACGTTCCCCCTTCGCGCGTCCACCACTGCTCTCCCAATCCCTCTCTCTCTCTCTCACACACACACACTCTCGATTACTCCATATCTCTCGGTTCGACCGGTATCTGACCGGAAAATGCGAAAAAAAAACCGCGGCCGCCGCGCGCTCGCATATACACAAGAAAGGCCAAACTGAAAAACAACGAAAAAAGCGAGAAAAAAAGAATTCGTCGGTTCTGAAAGTTGATTTAAACGTTTGCCCCATGGGGGGAGGGGTTTGGGGACGGTTTGACGGCGCGGCGGAAGAGAGAGCGAGAGAGAAGAGAGAGAGAGAGAGAGAGAAAAAAGCGGAAAAAAATTTCTCCATTCGATTCATCGAACGACTAAATACAAGCAACGGCGACGAGGGGGTGGGGAAGCGTAGGCGGATAGACGGCGCGACACCAGAACGAATTTCGAGGCTGGCCCACCACCCTCGTCCCTCGTCCCTCCCCCTCCCCTCTGTCCACCGCCTGCCCCTCGCTCCGGACGGCTCGTCAAACACCGAATTTTTTATCCTGGCCAATATCTGGTCGCGGTGAGGGTGATTTTTGCATATCCATGAGCCGCGGCGTCGAACAGCATCGATAACCCATAATGATTGGTGGTCCCGGCGGCTGGCAATCGGCATGAATAAAACAAACATAAGTTTCGCAGCCGGATTCAATATACCCGCGCGACCCTCCTCAAAAGTACGAGGAACGAGCTGGAATCGGCACGTAGGTCCTCTCTCTCCACCTCCTCCTCCTCCTCCGCCTCTGTCGCGGCCCCGAAAAGCGAAACTCTTGCTTCCGGTCCGGCCGACTCCGTCGAAAATTGGTCTCCTTTTTTTTTACGAGAGGAATACATTCCCGTGGAAAAACCCATTTTCAGGATTTTTATCGTACGCCCCGGCTCGATGTAACTTTGCCGAACTTCCGCCGCTTTTTGGATAATGGCTTCCAGTCTTCTCGGCTGACTAACGCGCCGGCTGTATTACTGGCGAAGCCTGTGTAGACGGTTATAATCTACGGTGATTTGTTATTAACACTTTACCGACCGGTTACTCGACCGTGAACGTTTTCATATTTTTATAACGTTAGCACGATATTTAATTCAGCTGTTTTATTTATTCTATTGATCGCGGAAGGTGTCCAATATTTTAAAAATTATATAACATTACCTTAGTAATGGATAGAAAATGATTGGTTGCCATGACAACGATAGCTGCGCGATGAAAATTCGATTTATGGGCTACCGGTCGGTAAATTGTTGTGTCCGGAAAAACAACCCCCTTCTATTTTTCGCAGAAGTGACATCGTGGGGGCGACTCGACATAAAATTTGAATGATTAAAATTTACCAATAATCAAAATTTTCAAAATACAATAGTTAGAGAAGCAGAGGAAACTTCGATGCTTTAGAATTGATTTACAGATTCGTAGGCAATTTAAAAATGCTGTGGGGTTGCTGGAAACCCTACGGGGTCGTCCTAGGGTTAACATTAAATCTACCGAGGTCTAAAATGACAAATTCTATTTATTATATTTATATATTTTAATTGTTATATTTTAATTAATAAATTCTTGTAAGAATTACGAGATAGAGTTGATTAAAATTTTTCATTATTCTTATAATAGGTGTGTATCTGAGTAAAGATATATGCGCAATAATTTTTAATGGAAGCAGCGTTATGACTTCGATAATGATGAAATAAGAAACGTGAGACCATCGTTGAATTGGCCGTGATAGGTTTAGTGTTATAGAATTGGAGAGCAGTGGTAAACAGTAAAGAGTATTGATTGTACGTTACGGATGTCTGATCAATGAACGAGGTGCATCACTGGGCCTTGTCTTGTCCGAAGAAAGCTTAGTCACTTTCTATGAAATTATTTATACATAATTACATACGCATAATTATTATCAATTATTGGCATTACATACGTATACATAGCAATTACATACGTATTTTTACATACGTATAACTATATATCTTGCAATTACGGATATATACAATAATTAGGATAATCAAATTTCATACGTATAATTATATGTATCGCTATTGCAAACGTATAATTATACATATCGCGTTACATACGTATAATTATGTATATCGTTATCGCATACACACAATTATACATGCAGCGATAACATACAAATTAAATCGTTTCCGCAATTTTTAAGATAATATTACAAATCTGGCCGCAAGCAAATTTTTGACCCCTCGCCCTACTTATTAATTTTATCTTTCTAATAATTCTAAATCCAATAAGATCTCCAATAATAACTAGTTAAGCATGAATATCATTGCGTTCTCTAACATCGACACAAAATTCCTTTTGCAGCTAATATTTTAGCGCCGAAATAGATATAAACATACAGTAAATATCAATTGCTTCCCCTTTCATGAAATTATTAAAAATCGAAGATCATTTACTCAGTTCCACTGCGAAAGTAAAAGGATTCAAAGCAGCAGGACAGTTACCGAGCGCATTTCCATCGGTTCCACGTTTCTGTTTACGCGGCCGTCCGACAAACGGTTCGCCTCGACCACTGTGAAATTTCGCGTGTCCGGCACAAAAAGCACGGCGTCCTGATTATTTCGTAGGAGGGGCGAAGTGTCGGTACCGTGGTGTCACTAAATTCCATTCGCTTTCGACTGTCGGCCGCAAATATTTGACCCCGGGAGCCCCGCCACTCGTTCGAAGCAGCGCTTCGAAGGAGATATCAATGAGAAAATGCCCCGATCCCCCATTCTTTACCGTGGACCGGTGCAGCGGCTTTCGAGCGTCGGCACAACCCGAAGTGCATTTCTATTCATTCGGATGCAATATAAGGGGGATCGGTGAAGTGGACGGCCGATCGGGTCCCGATGCCGAGTCCCACTTTTCCTGTCGGCACACGCGTGCCGGAATCGTCGGGACCTGCCTGGCTACCTGCCGCCTGTGCCTAGCTGGCTGCCGAGAGAGCCGCGTTTCGGGCAATGCCGCTTTGAAAATCGATAAGCGGCTCCGCGTAGTCGACCAGTCAGGAGCTTTTCGGTGTATCCGCGCGAGATCCTGGCTGGTCACGTGGCCGTCCGTAGCGTCGCGTAAAACCGAACACACCGACGACCCCGCTAGCATGCCGACGTAATTTCTGCTCTTCGATCAACCCTGCTCTCTCCTCCGCCACCCACTCGCTCATCTCTCTCTCTCTCTCTCTCTCTCTCTCTCTGGCTTACACGGAGCATCTATGAAAAGATTACGTCCCCTGAAACTCGATCGAATGAGCAGCAGCGACCCTCTGTCTTGTTGCTCTTAGCCTCGTCGTTGATCGACGACGGATGATTGATCGTATTAATCTCGGCCGAGAGAGAGAGAGAGAGAGAGAGAGAGAGAGAGAGGGGGAGAGAGACAGACAGAGAGAAAAAGAGAGAAATAGAAAAAGAGGAGAGGTAGAGTAAAAAGTAAAAAGTAGCGATAAATGGAACGCGGCCAATTTAAATAGGATCGAGTAACGAGTTCAGGCTGGCCTGGTGACTCGATAACATCTCGGCCCATTGATTATTCCCATGGATAAGGACGCGGCGGAGGGGCGGACGGCGCGATGGTACGAGGAGGGAG
Organism: Augochlora pura; assembly: GCF_028453695.1. Lineage (NCBI taxonomy): Eukaryota > Metazoa > Arthropoda > Insecta > Hymenoptera > Halictidae > Augochlora > Augochlora pura. The sequence goes on along the minus strand of NC_135776.1, from coordinate 16,339,350 downwards.
AGCGCGGCAGGGGGAGGGAGGGTCAAACATCTCGAAAAGGTCGATTCATTAGGGATCGCGGTGGAAGGGAAGCGATGGTAACCGGTGTAGATGTATCTCTGCAAGGTTGGAGCAAGGGGATCTCGAGGAAGAAGCGATCGAAGAAGATGGGAAAAGAAGGGGAGGTGGAAGAGGAGACGGAGGACGAGTGTAGGAGCACGGGAGTAGAGAAAGAGCTGGGGGGGGGGAGGCGGAAGGAGAGAGGAGAAGAAGACGAGGACGAAGAAGAAGAAGAGGCTCGGAAGGAAGCGTTCGCCGTGGTCGGCCGGCGTAGTCCTGGCGACGTCCATTGCGCAGCCGTCCTCCGAGGATGCCCGAAAGAGTCACGGAGGCGCGAAACGCTCGTTCCACCGTGTCCGGAAGCATCGATGTGGGTGAACGGAGGGCCACGGCCGGAGAAGGAGGAACGAACGAAAGCGGAATAGAGGGTGGAACGGCGGTGTCGAGGAACGCTAGAACGAGGAGGAACGATGGTGATCGGCGGGCGCATGCGTGCGCAAAAGCTCGGCTACCGGAAAGCCCGACAGAGATCTAGATGGGGTACGGATCGGCCGAAGCCTGCGTCCGACAGAGAGGGCAGAGAGACCCGAGAGGGTACGAGAGGAGAGGGCACGAGGAGAGAGGGTGGCTCGCGGCGGGCGGGGAGAGGGAGAGAAGAAGGAACGTATACAGAGAGCGCGGCTCGTAGGGCAGTCGTTCCTCCTTCGTCGTTCCTTCGCGGAGGCGCAGAGGCCGCGCTTTTAACGAAATTATTCCGTGGGAAAAAAGCTCGGCCCTGGCCTGGGCTTGCGAGTCGAGACGAGACGAGACGAGTCGAGTCGAGTCGAGTCGAGTCGTGTCGAGTCGAGTCGAGTCGGGTCGAGCCGAGACGAGGCGATCCAGCCAGCCGTCGACGCGCCTCCACTACGCTCGCTCGGGAGCGTCGCGACGCCTCGTTTCACCTCGTTTCACCCCCGGCCCCGAACACCGAGCCAGTCGGAGAGAGAGCAGTCTGGTTGTTGCGTGCCGAGTACAACGGTAGAACAGTGTCGGTCGTCGGTCGCGTCGCAAAGTGCTGGTGACGACAAAGCCGCGCGGCCGTCCCCCACACACACACACGGGAGAGAGAGAGCACCAGGAGCTGGAGGCGCGCGGCAGCCGAAAGCGGGAATCGGAGGACGTCGCACGGTTTTCCTCGTCCACGGTCAGTATCGCGAGTATCCTATCAACAGAGCTTCGACCCTGCCGTCGAGAGAGAGAGAGAGAGAGAGAGAGAGAGAGAACCCTCCAAGGACCTTACGAGCCGCGCCGTCCTGCGGCCGGGGAAAACCGAGGCTCGCTCGGGCGTGGATCCCGCTCCGAAGTCGGAGCTTTTCCTCGCTTTGCCTCAGTTTTTCCGGCCCCGATCGCCTATTATTGATTTCCGCAGGACGCGGCGCCGTTTCTCTGCTCGTCACGCGAAAATTTTGGCCGCACCATCGCGCGTTTCGCCGCGATCGATTCGCACGCTCGTCCTCCCACCAGTCTCGCAAGCGCGGCCGACCCTACGCCGAACTCTCTCTCTCTCTCTCTCCCTCTCGCTACTTGCTCCTCTTCCTCTACCTCCCTCTTTCTCTCGTCCTCTTACTTCGTTCCTCTTTGGTCGCGCTCACGCTTTTTTCCCGACCGTCGCGATCGCCGCGGTTCCCAAGGAGGACAGTGTCCTCTTCGAATCGGCGATTCGAGAGGATCGATTTTCCGGCCGGGGAAGGATCACCGGGCCGCCGAGATCCTGGAGATCCATAAAGGGTACCGCGAGTGTGTGCCGCGCCACAGTGGACACTGTGTTCGTTCGATCTTTCGTGCCGAACCATGGCGATCCTCTAACGGTAGGAAGCTGTTGAGCCAATACGGAGACAGGTTTCCCTGTCTATGGGACGTGTCGACGCTGGAGTAGTCGCCGAGAACCGTGAGTCGTCGAGTCGTTGCACTTCTCGAGTCTTCGCGTATCAGCGCCGGTGCCGGCGCGGCACGACCATAAGGGTCAATTATTGCTGGGACTGTTGTTAAGTCGGGTTGTTTCAACGGCCGGGTACCGAGACGGTGGAGCGTCGGCGAATTCGATGACACCTATCGCGTACTATTTCTACCTGTACGTATACGGATATCTGTACGCGTGGAGAAGTACCGAGAGAGCCACTCCACTTCGATAATCGCGCTCGAGTGGGAAGGAAAAGGCCTCTTTCTACGCCTGATTAGACGCTATTCAAACTAGAAGTTCCGACCGAAGCCGAGCTGCGATCAAAATTCGATTCGCCGACGGCCACGAGCTGGCCCATTGTTTTTCCAATCTAGAAATCGCTTCGATGTTGTCTGGAAAATCGTTCGAAAGATTCCGGTAATGTGTCCGCCGCACTGACGAGGTTTACCGTTCGCAGGAAACCCGAGTTAGGTGTGTTGGAACGATTCCTTTTCCGATGTCCCGGATTTCCGTTCGAAGGAAAGCCTGAGTTTTCCTGCACGTCCTGCGCCATTTTTACCGGACCCAAGGAGACGTTTCCGATGGAACTAGGCTCGTTCACGTCAGTCCGCAAACACGGGCTGTATCGTTGATCGAGTATTCATTGGTTCCGATAATATTGATTCGGGAGACGGCGGTATTAATCTTTATCGACGGAAGCTCGACGTCACGACGGATTAATCGTTTCGATATTTAATTCAGTATCCCCTTTCGCCAAGAAACGCGGAAGGGGAATGATCGGTGGAGGACGATCGAACGATCGAACTCGCTGTCGACGATTACAAACAAACGGCGCGACTCTCACCCGGAGGCTTTGTCGAATTCGCGATAATTGTCTCGTTATCCGCGAATCCCGCGAGACGGGAGAACTCGTCCCGATGCGAACGGATTGCACGGAATCCGATAAGCCTCCGAAAATAGCTCATCAGAGATTGCGATAATCGACGCGTCACTGGAATATCGACTCGATTTCGGAGCGGGGCTGGTTACATTTTACAGAGGAGACCGGGAAATCGCTTCGGCACGTCGATTATCCGGTGTCCGACGGCCAGGGCCGTGCGGAGAATATCGTCTACCCCGGTCGCCCGCATTAATCCCTCGCTGTATATCCGAAAATATTATTTTCCATCCGAATTCCTACGCGATTTTCTGTTAATCCTTTCACGCTGCAGCCAACGTCCGCCTTTGTTCCATCGTTTTATTTTCGCTTCGAATTCCGATAGAGTTTTTCGCAAATCCCTTCATGGGTTAATCCCTGGGCGATATTTCGCGCACTCCCTCTTCGGAGGCACTCGCGGCCGAACCCCTAACTTTTCATCTGTGCTTTATTCGATGCTGTCGCCTCGTCCCGGCTCAGCCATTGGTGTACTGCTCGTTAATTCTGACTTTGCAGGGTCCAACGGATACAGGAAACGCGTGGACGATCGACTTATTGGTTGACTTTGCGGCCGGTTCGGGGCGCGGAGAAAGAGACTCGGACAAAGGGGGCTCGCGACGGACCGAAACAATCGTTCGAAATTCAATGAAGAACCGTCTGGTAGACGCGCGGCCCGAAAGAAAAACGAGCGGGGGGGGGGGGGGGGGGGGGGGGGGGGGGTCGGCCGGGCGGGCGAGGGGGCGCTAAGGGTACGCGAAGGGGCGGGCGAGAGCCGAGTCATCGTACTCGGGACACGGTCGGAGGGCTCTTATCTCGATGCAGCCGGTGTAGGTTAGAGACACTCCGGTGTCCCGGCGCGATCCTCAGGCCCGATACGAGGAGATCGGATCGATCGATCGACTTTCTGAACAGAGTCTACTCGAGTTTTCCTGACCTAAGAATACATCGGAGTGGAGTGTCGTGGAACGGGGTGGAGTGGACCCGGGGGTGGGGGTCGCACGGCGGGCGGTGGGCGGGAGATCGAGTGGGAACCCCGCCCCCTTGGAAGAGCGTCTCGACAACGATCACTGCAGATTTGTCTTTTCTTTCGCGTAGCCACACCGGAGGCATCGCTATACTCGTAACGCAGCAGCACACGTCCGCGCGATCCTCCGACGTGTTCCGCCAGCCGTGATCTACACGATCTAGGGAAACGGTCGCGTGACCACGCTCGATTAAAACACGCCCCCGTCGTTGACATTCCCGCTCGATCGATATCGTTATCGTGTGTGTCATCTGCGAACGCGAGATCCTGCGCCGAGATTAGGAGGGGGGGGTGGGGGTCCGTGTCCAGGAACGCGTGAACGGTAGCGTATACTTTCGTCTGTGGAATTCAAGGGGAACTTGTGCCGTGGGAAACAGAAGAGGACACCTCGCGTGGGAGTAATACGAGGAAATTGATTCGTTGGCGCGGAGATCAAAGACGATTCCTGGGTATTCCCTCGTTAGGGGATATCGGCCCACGTGGGAGCGACCTCGTCGTGTACACGTGTTCGTGGCAGCATCGATCAACCAAGTATCTTCTTTCTTTCTTCTCCGTAGAGTCGAGACGAATGATGTTCAATTGACGAAGACTGCGCAACGCTAGGAATGGCCCCATTCAGTTCCGTTTTCCTGGGCGTCTGGGGAGTGTTCGTTATCGTTATGATACAAGGTACGGTTCAGCTGCGAGACGACGAATCGCGACGGCGCGCGCTTGTAATCAGCGGTTCTTAACCTGAAGATGAATCGATTCGTCGAGAGGTCCTTTCTCTTTCCCTTTCTCGTTCTCTTTCTAGAGTTCCCCGTGTTTCTTGCCCGAAAGGAAACGACCGGCCGCTTTCGCGAGGGCTAGATCTTTTGATATCATTGTTCCCCCGGGACAGGAGACCGTGTAATTGAGACGAGTGGCTCGTTATTCGACGAACCGTGGCCAAATATCCACTGCCACTTGACCCAAGACGTAACTGGTTCTAGGTTAAGGACTGCTGCGCGCCGCGTAAACGACATCGCGGAAATTCTTGATAACCAACTATTTCCAGAATCTAGGCCCTTCAGCTGGGAAGAGTGGTGGACCTACGACGGCATTTCCGGTAAGGGATTCTTCGATCGTTTACCACCGTCCCCGCTCAGAGGTCGAACGTCCTTGCCGCTCGTCCGGAAACCTTTGTTTCCCCCGCCGCGAAAATCCCCCCCGAATGAAATCTCTGCTCTACGAGGACTATCCCTTTTCGAGACTGCTTTGACAAGTCATTCTTTCGCAGTCTCTTATTACGTAGTCTAGTTCTCACTGTAATCGCGAAACCATTTGAACTTCGAGATCGAAATCGGCGTCTGCTACCGTTGGCCGCGTCTTGAAATCCAGTCGACTCTCATGAAAGACACCTGGGATGGACGTCTCTCGTTCTTGCATTTCCGGAGATCGCAGCAAATCTTCCCGTCTCTTGCGATTTTTCTGCATGCGCTTTGATGATCCGCGAGCACGTCTGCAAAATTTCAGATCGACAAGCTTGATGGTCGACAAGTAAATTAATTAAATGATCCGCGAGTCTCGGTGTCCGCGACGAGTCTATTAGAGCCGGCGCGACGGACGAAAAAATGATACCGGGTTCCCGTTCTTGACGAAAATCATGAATCGTTCGCCACTTGGCTTTCCCCGACCCCTGAATAATTTGACAGCCGGGCGGCAGGACCGCTAATCCCCGGGCTTAGCGTCGCGGAAACTTCGTTTCGAAGTTGTTAACCGGTCCCGCGGGGGTCCCCGTTCATCGATCGTGAGAGGAAGCCCCCCGCCCCACCGGTTTAATCGGTGCGATTTGAAGGTCCCGGGTTCTGGGGTCTGATCAATCCCGAGTGGTGTCTGTGCAACAAGGGCAAGCGACAATCGCCGGTGAACCTTGAGCCGTCCAAGCTCCTCTTCGACCCGAACCTACGGCCGCTGCATATCGACAAGCACCGGGTCGACGGTGTCCTGGAGAACACCGGCCACAGAGTCGCCTACGCCATCTACAACGACACCAGACACCCCGTTAACATATCCGGAGGGCCGCTCAGCTATCGATACCAGTTCCATGAGATCCATCTGCACTTTGGCCTCGACGATCGGACGGGCAGCGAGCATACCGTCGACGGACACGCGTTCCCGGCCGAGGTGAGATCACTTCTTTTATCGCTACAATCCTAAAACAGACAGAAACAGGATCTAAATAGAGTCGAAGTAAAGTCTAAGACCCAGTCGTTATAGTTTTTCATGCGAAAAGTCAAATTGCGAGGATTGTCTGACCAATGGTCGTTCTACAATCACGTAAAATTTTTAGTGTCCCATAAATCATTCTCATTTGGGAAATGAGGAATTCTTGAGGTCATTTCAAGCAACTTTTGCCTTTACAACAATTTTTTCCGTGGCTTTATTTACAAGTTATTAAAGAGAAACCGTAACCAATGAGAGGCGAGATCAGCTGCCGCGAGCGACCGAGCCAACTTGCGCGCCAGCTGATCTCGCCGCTTATTAGTCAGTGTTTTTCATTAATAACTCGTAAACGAATCCGCGGAATGCATTTGCGCTAAGGGAAAAGTTGCTTCAAATCGCCTCAGGAATCTCTCATTTCCAGATTGCGAGTCACTTTTGGGACATCCTGTATATTGACAATTATTTAAATGCAATAAACTTTTTAAAATTCGGCAAAGTTATTCGAATTGTTTTAGATGATAGACTGAACGTTTACTAGACTATTAGTGAAACGTATTATAACAAGAGCTGCAGTCGATTCGAATGGTAAAGGAATCTAAAAAATTATGGATTTAAAACTTATTTATCTTAAACTTGTTTATTCTTAAATGAGAATTTAATAAATGTGTTTTGTTTGTCTCGGTAACTTATATGCATGTTGAAAATTTTGTCGATCTCGATTAACTTGGAGTAAAGCAACAGGCATGAAAAATATAAAAATCTCGAATTTTTTAAATAGTTATTAATTAGTTTTAATAATCTTCAAACCTCCGAGATACTTTTAAAATTTATACGAGTTGGACTCGTGGCGGTTGTTTCTAATAATAACCTGTTGGACACAAAAAGAACGATTCAACAAGAGGTTAATTGTAGCACGTAACAATGTTGCTAATTTCGATGAAATTTTCAGCATCCGTTCAAGTAACCTTGATCCGCATAATGAATTTATTAGATTCATTGTCGTTTCTGCAACGGTTGTTCCACTCATTGTCCAATAAACTTTAGTCAGTCTATCATCTATAAAAAATGAAATTCAACTGGTCCAACTTGTGGAGGTGTCAGCATACTTGTCACTTATACATATTCTTCCGACATTGCAATATTCTTGTCTTTATCTACGCAATCATAGTAATTCCAGAGACAGAATACTTGCACTCGTTCCAAGTGATCGTGTTTAAGGAGAAAATTCCGAGAACAGTCCGACCACTGGTCGACCCGTACCACTGGAACGATAATACTCTTATTTTTATCGAAATAGAGTAATATCGGTCTTCTATGAACGCGATACTCGTGTCCTATAATAATACTACTTTCTCGCAACCGTGAGCTTCGTTTCACTGTCTGACCACTCGCGCCGCTACTCTACTTAAATTGCTAAACAGATGCCCGCTTCGGCTATACATACACGGTTTCCTTCGTTCCCTGGGAAAAGTATTCAACCTTGTTCCGTCGGATGCATTCTTTCCGCATCCATTCAAAAGAGACGTCGTACTTGCCTCTCCTAGAGATCATCAGATGGTGGTCTGACCACCGGTAGTCCCATTCTACTCAAATCCCTGAATACATCCGCGACCTTCCCGTCTTTCTCCACTCGCGCAGCCTTTTTACAAAGAATATCAGCCGTATGTAGTTATCGTCCGACTAATGGCGAACCCATTTCACTGAGAATTCTTAGTTACCTCTATATAGACATTGGAATATCGCTACCTTAAATCTGTATAATACACCAGGAATTATTTCGCATTCGAGTTTCCATGTACTTCAAGCGTCTGTCCGGTCAAAGGCGATCCAATACTACTGAAACGTTTCAAATCGATACACACGATTAAATTGTGTCGTATTTCAATAAGCAGTACTGGCAGGATAAATTTTCTATAAAATTCCTTAGTTTTCTGTAATTTGTGGAAGATAAAAATTATGCAAGTTAATTGAAAGAAACGTAAGATAGATATAAATGTCATTTCCATTTTAATTGTCGTATCGAGCTATAATTGATGCGCTATTGTTAACCCCTTGCAGAAGTATTTCATACCCGATCTACTATAATTTTATTAATTTTACACACTTCTGTTACTGAAATGTAGAAATATGCAATAAACAGAAACTCTGTCGTTTATAAACGGAAATGATTAACGCTTCGCACGTTAACTCGCATCGAAAACTGTATCACATTCCATATGAAATCAATTTTACATTGTCATGTCCATTTATTTTTAAAACACCATGAACAGCGTATCTGCTGTACGAATCGCAAAATTAAATTCCATACCATGCAATAAATTATGTGAAATTAAAATACCGTAGATCAAAGAAACTGTATTGAATCGGGAATTAAAATGGATTCGATTGAACAAATCAGTGTCGATAATTGTGAAAGAAATCACGGCGCAATGGGTTAAATACTTTGTCCTCGTTACAAATGCGCCAAAAATTCAGCGATCGCGGACCGTCGCGCAGAAAACAATTGATTTCCGGGTAAAAGCAAGATGTCGAGACGGTTTCCTACGAAACTCGGTTCCCTCTGTCCTGCTCGAGCGAAGGTGGAGGAGCGGTGCCCGGCGAAGTTTGTAAATCGAAGCGCGTACACAAAGCTCGCGCCCTGTTGATGTATCAGAAACAGTAAGTTGCGAGAACGGGGGTGGGAGGTGGTCTCTCCCCGGCTAAACTGTGGTCCGTTTTCATTCACAGCTGCAAATATTTGGCTTCAACTCGCAGCTGTACAACAACTTCTCGGTCGCGTTGCACAAGGCGCAGGGGATCGTCGCGGTGTCGCTTCTGCTCCAGGTACATGCCTAATCTCTCCGCGAATATTCCCGCCAGGCAAAGATCGTGGCCGGCGATCATCGGCAGATCCCAACGAGCGATACGTCACAGATATCCTCTCGGTTGGCTTTCAGGTCGGGGACCTCTCGAATCCGGAGCTACGGCTATTCACCGAACAGCTGGATAAGATCAAATACAGAGGTGAGAGAGCATCGGTAATTGAATACGTTCGCGGCGTTCGGGCAGACTCGAATTACCCGCGCGGATCCGTCGCCGGATGTTTGTTAAACTCGCCGGAAGAATTGCAATTCCGACGCGACCGGCGTATAAATTCGTCCGTCGCCGGACGATTTCATAAAACCGTCGAACCTGCGAAACGTTTTTGCGTAGGGTAGCTACGGGCCATCGATCCGAATTGAATTCGGCAAAAACGATTGTACCTGTGTTTCTGAAAACAGTTCGGGCTCGGTCGGGCGCGCCGGTAAAATTGAATTGGAACTTGGAAAAAATCGAATTTCGAAAAATCGATTGCCCTTGTGTTCTCCGCGGGAGCCTGGCAAAAAATTGAATCTCGACGGACCGGTTCGTGTTGTCTTCGTGTTCCCCCCCGCGAAAGGGTCTACGGAATCGATCTGTGTATAGACACGGAGAAATTGGGTCTAGGAAGATCGATAGTACCCCCGGTATCGTCTAAAACAGTAGAATCTACGGAGCGTATCCGCGATATTAAACCGGAGAGCGTCGAAAATGCGAAAAGGTCGGGGCGCGGCGCAGGGTCTGGCCGGTATCGAAAAACCGATTGGATTTTTTCATATTATCCCGGGGCTTGGCACATAAAGTTATAGGCTGATAGCAGGAAAATTCATCCTTGATATCTTATGGCCCGCCCCGGTCCTTTAAGTGACATATGTGGTACGAGGTCAGCCCCAGAGGGCTGTTCCGTCAGCTCCCTCATTTTTTCCAATGTAGCTGTGCCGTATAATATTTCTCGTTGCATTTTACTCGATCCCACCCCGGGGGCGGGCTCCGGCTGAATACAAAGACTATTCGAAAATACGTGGGAACAAGAACGGCCTTAGACAGAGCGCGCGCCTTGCTCCGGCGTTCAGCCAATAATTAATCGACGGGAAGCTGCTCTCGCTCGAGACCTTTCGCGCCAAATCAGCGTCGATTAAAATCATCCCCCTTGAAACTTTTCGTTTTACGGTCACCGTGGCCGTCGATATCCCGCCACAATCAAACCCGCGTGAAATCTCAATGAATCGCTCGACTCCGAACGGTGAAGGGACTCGAGGGGGCTTCCGTGTTTTTCCAAGTAAAAATATCGATGATACAGAAGTGCACTCTATTATCCAACCCTTCGAAGAGGGTCGGGGTAGTAGACGAAGGAGGCGGTGGAGGAGCAGGTGTTCGCAGGTTCGATATTAGTGTTATAAGGAACGAGAAGTTGGACCGGAGGCTGATCACCATCCCGTAAGAAGGGTTCGGGCCGCTCGACAGGGTCGGCTCGCGTAGGGGTCGTTCGATACGGGTGGTGGGATCGCGCGCGCGTACCCCAATCTGCCGAAGGGTGTATAAAGCTGTCCCGGTAGGCGCGAGGTAGCATCCGCTGCTTGAAAATTTCAGCTCCGCGCCCTCGCCCTCTCGCCGCCGCCGCCCCGTGACCCCCTTGGAAGCGGGCGTGGGTCGCGCACGTTCGCCGAGAAATTCGCGAAGTTGAAGCCGTGACGGTTCGATCGGGGAGGGGGTGGGGGACGGGGGTTTGAGGAGAGAAAATTACCGTGGCACGGCGTGTGTCGGCGGGACGCACGCGAACTTTTCACCATGCTCGCGGCCATTAGCTCTTAAGTGACTGGGAAAACGGGGCTCCGGGTGTTGTAAGCGGCCCCGGTATTACACTGCCGAGTGTGCGAGGGCGGAACAGGGGGGGGGGGCCGTGTACGGGCACGTCGATGCTAATTGGGGTACGTATGCGCGTCACGGTCGGTCGGCACCCCCCTGCTCTCGGCCGCTTGTTCATCGATCGATGTACCGATTGCACACAGGCCAGACGATGGAGATTAACCGTTTCTCGGTGAGGGAGCTACTGCCGGACACGAAATATTACATGACGTATGACGGCTCCATCACCATGCCGGCCTGCCACGAGACCACCACGTGGATCATCCTGAACAAACCGATATACATCACTCAGCAGCAGGTGAGAATCGAATCACGCTAACCTATACCGATACCAACGGCCCCGCCGACTATCTCACTCTCTCTCTCTCTCTCTCGTCTCTCGGGGTCGAGCAGTGAATATCAATCGGCCGGGGCGATCTTCTTTTTCGGCCAAGGCTGACCTTAGAACCGTCCGTGGGTGGGGCTTAGCTCGGACCGGGAATATAACGTCAGCTGTCGAGGAAATTGCATCGATTCCGGCTGATGCAGATTCTCGATCGCTGTTCCCGGTATAGATGTTCTTAATATAATCGTAACGGACGACCGGAATAGATTGAAACAGTTAAGATGCATCGGCTACGCCGAATAAGAATAATGCTTCGAACGATGACGCGGCGTAGCTGTTTTATGTGCCTCGACGCGGCTAAACGATGTTAGCGATCTGAACACACTTTTGTCATAGATGTGTTACGTTGTGCTGGTACCAGGCAATTTAAATCAAAATAATCAGATAATAATATATACAATATGATATAATAATTATAATATAATAATAATCGGACAATTACCCACAGGAGCGTACAATTACCCACAGTATTACGGCTTCTTTCGCAACTACGTTCATAACACTTTTCATTATTGTTCCTGAAATGTTTGAATTTGGTAGAATAAATCCATTCACATTGGGATTTAAAAAGAGAAGAAACAGATAAAAAATATACGATAACAATTTGTCGGACTGTGATCGAATTTACAGTACCCATTCAAATAATAGCAATTATTAAGCGAACAATTGAGTTGCCTTTCCATTGAAAACGGTGTCTAGTGAAAATATCGATTTCACAAGTACGAAATAATACTACACAATATTATGAACAACCGAAATACAGCTCCCTTCATCGATAACTGTTATCGGCATCCGAAATCATTGTCCCTTGTCGATAACTATTATAAACGACTAAAACAGGGGTTTCTCTCATCGATCATTATTACCAGGAAAGCAAAGTAGAGCTACCGTTATCAACAATCGCAAAATTCCCCTTCGTAAATAACTGGTGCAAGAGGACCTAAATAGGATTCCCGTTATAAATATAGTCCACCGATAAAAACGGAATATTTTCGGTCGCTCGTAATAGACATCTGCACACCCGAACGGTCGAACCTCGACGATTTTTTAAATCGCACGGTTTATTGAAAAAGCATCGTCGCTGTCGGTCGCCACCGACTTAAATAACGAACAAACATCGGCTTGTTCCATTTCTCTCTATTTATAAATCGTCCCAACGGCTCCTTTATTTTTGATCCAGTGGAATTCGATAGATACCAGAGAGTTCGAAATCTGCGTCTCGGAGTCGTCGGACTCGTTCGACGCGTCCACTGAATTCTACTCGCGTCTGACCAAAGCCGTGCTCGCGCCACTGAAAATTCCAAAGCCGGCCGAAGGGGGACGACGGAGTCAGTCGATATATTCGTTGAGGGAGCCGTAAAATTATGCGAATTTTTTCGCCGAATCCGATACGAACGGCGAAGATTCGTGGCCGGGGGATTTCCGGGATCAATTTTCAAAAGTGGGCGGTACGGTAGTGTTTTGCCGTGGTTTTCGCTGGTCGGGGAAGAAGGACGGGCTGCCCGATTTTCGCGGCCGATACCGCGCCTCCAGGGTTGACCTTATTCGGGGCACGGGATCGAAGAAGCAGTTTCCCCGATCGTGTTCAGGGTCTAGAACTTGATTCCTTTGGCATCGGATCGTATCTGGCCGCGACGACTTGAGGGATCGCGGTAGCTCACGCACGAAAGTAGTTTCTGATGTTCTTTTAACGATTTCGCGTGGCCAGGGACGCGGCGTAATCTCCCGTGCGCCGCGGCGCGCGACCTCGAACAAAAGGAAATTGGTTTACGTGGCTCCTTTTATCTGTCCCGGATTACCCTTTGACGACTTAATGCGATTTTTTTCACCCGGAGCAAACGATCCCCTCGCCGCTGCACCGGTAAACCGTATTATTGTCGGACGGTGAAAGGGTTCGTTAATTAAACCGAGCCACCGCTTGATAGACCCTCTCTCTCTCTCTCTCTTTCTCTTTCTCTCTCCCTCTCTCTCTCTCGCGACGTAATGATTCTGTGATAATTTACTTATTCGAAACATACGAAACGATTCAATGATCTTTGCAGTTTTGTATTATGGTTTCTGCTGCTCCCATTTCATTATACGAAAACACTCCTATTATTTCTGTCATAATTGCGAATTTTTAGGGTTAATCTGTAGAATTGTTTACTTAGTCTATCTATAGAGTTCTGTTAACTGTGGCGTTGCATAGTCTGCCCAGAAGTATTAAGCCCTTGCACTATAATAACGAGTCAGACCCGTGATCATGCGAGATCTACTAAATACGCGAATATTATTAATTTATGTTAAATCGAAATCAAATTGATTCTTCTGTTATCAAAGTCTGAAAAGGAAAATGCATAAAGACGATAAAAGAAACAAGAATTGTCTGGTCCTATTAAGAAAAATATTAACGACAAATAAGTGCTGATCAATGCAGTGAAAGGAATCGTAGTGCAAAGGGTTAAGGAAATTTTGATGTTCGTTTAAAATCACATCATACACGGTGATTGCATGTTACACGTATGGTAGTTAAAATTGCATAAAACCATTTACAAATCGTTATAAACCACTGCGAACGCTTCCGTAACTTTTCTCGGAACTGTTATTGATCCTTTCGTTATTCTGCTGTCATGGTTACAGCGCATTTCTCTATTTAATTTCCCTATATTTCTTCTATATTCGCCTCTTCGTCCATTTTTCCTTCTCTTTCCAATTTCTGCCATTGTTCTATTCTTCTAGTCTTTTACAATCCCTTACAACTATACTTATTTCTACTATTGACACTGTCTCTGTTCTCAATGTGGTTTTATTTTTATTAACATATATCGTCTATATGTTAATGTCTTTCTCACTCACTTATTATCATTATTCATGCTTCCTTCGTTTTTTTTATAATTGTATTCAAGTTGTCGTAAATGTATGAATTATTTTATATATTTTACATTAAATATTTACATATGGTGTTTAGTTATGATATAGAAACCAAAGCAAAAACATCAAGCTTCAACTATGATTTCACACAGATGATTTCTAAATTTTAGTTTATAATTTCTAAGTTTAGTTATTAACCCTTTGCACTCGAGCGGTGACTCCGCGGCACCACTGAAATTGTTACAGCACGTTTTAAAATAATTTTTTATATTATGATGAATTAGATTACAATAATTATTAAAAGTATAACTGTTGTTGCACGAGTTACTGGATAATACTTAATTTTTGCGTTTCAACTAAATAGGCTTGTTGCTTACTTCACAAGCCATCCGATTAACCCATTAACCACCAAATCCTTTCTTATTAATTTCCGACGGGTACAGCAACCGGTCACCCTCCATCAACCAGCTCCGCTACCCCAGACACACCAAAACATCTTCAACGTTTCCATTGTTCCAAATTTCACCCGAAATCATTTCTCGCGGTTGTTTTTTGGCGGGAAGCGTTCGATTTCGGAACGGCGGCAATAAATAGTAGCTTCCGAGCGGAGAGATACGGCGGCGCATAAAAAAACAGCGCGCGAAACGAGGGTGCCACGTGTAAACAACGATTCGGACGCGCAACAAAATAACGGATCGGCTCCGCGGAAAGAATTAGCGGGGCAATCATCCGCGGATTAATTCGAATCGATCTACGCCGGCTGATGTATTAGCACCGCGGAGCGGCGGCAGCGTCGTCGCGCCGAGTTCGAGGGATGATTATTGTTCGGGCGACACACGCGGGCCCGATGCGAAATCCGGCGACGTCGGATCGATCGGATGAACGGCGGGCCGGCGGCCATTTTCGAAAACACCCGCACACATAGACCGGGGCACCGTTTCGTCTCGGGCTCGCCTCGCATTTTAATAATACGGGGCCACCGGCGGCCGGGAGCCGGAGTCGGCACGCGTTCGCGAAAAAACGGGCGCAAACAATGCCGGAGAATTCAATAACGGAGTCCATTGACTTCCGACGGAAGTATGGCGGTGCCCATTGTCAAACGTTTAAACGATTCGCGGAGCCCCTCGCTCACTCTCTCTATTTCCTTGTCTCCCTCCCTCTCTCTCTCTCTTTCTCTGTCTCCCTCCCTCTCTTTCTCTCTCTCTTTCATCCTCTTTTCCTTTCCTGCTGGTTCGTTTCAGAAATTAATCATCGACTCGCAAAATGCGAACCGATTCGACTTCCTTTTTTTTTTCTCTCCTGTTTTTTGATTCGTCCGAATTAATTACTATTGTTCGGACGAAACAAAACATCGGTCGGGAATATAAAAGGGCTCTCTCTCTCTCTCTCTCCCTCCCTCTGTGTGTCCGCGGCCACGTTGCCCGGAAACGCTCCGAGGTACAAAGAGCCTCCCTCGAGGGTTCCCGCGATTCGATAATTGAAAAACGGGCTCCCGTGGAATAAAATTACGATACTGTTAAATTCTGCGGCACCCGATTCTCTTTCCACCGACGGTGAACACCGGCGCGGTTTATTCTCGTCTCCTGATATCATTTTCTCATCGTTAATCTAATTTTACGCTATTACCGATAGCGGTACGCGCAAAAAGATCTCGAGCGTATGATCGATTTTTTTTTTTTGGCAATGATTAATTAAACGTCCACGGGCTCGTGTAACTCGCTGATGTGTCGGTGGTGTTACATGTGATTTTAGTTTTTCGCATGGCGACGTGTACGGTTTAATTGTTCAAGGTTTCGCAGATAAACGGTAACGATTTTGATGACACGAGTTGTCAGCGGATAGATGCCTAACCCTTTCGTGACGGGTGCTGTTATATGCGGTAGTCAGTTAGCGTGTCACAGAAGGCTGGAGTCTTATACATATGGTAGTCACATGCTTTTATACTAGGAAATATCATTAGAAAATAATATGAGATAAATACTATCATAATCGTAATTGTAGGTTATTAGTTTATTTAAATAGCGAAATTAAAATAAAGCTAAAGCATTAGATAACACAGAAAGTGAGACATATCATTTAGCAATGGTACAATCGCAAGCATACATTGGTGGCGAAGTATGGTACTGTCGTGAATGGGTTAAGAAAAGAATTCGGATTATAGAGAGTTAACTCCTTTTCGTTTAATTGTGGTCTTGCTGGTTTGTTTACCTTCCTCATGCATTGTTTGATATTTTAATTCACTTTGAAGTTTTTATAAGTCGAAGAGAATCAGATTCTTGTGCATTTATATACAGTACAGTAATTTTTGCTTTGTGTTTTATCGAATCAAGATTCACTATTTATTATTATCAGAAGGAAGAATGCGAAATGTTACAAATTTATGTGACAGATGTTGCAAACGCATAAGTTTGAAACAGATGAAAATTATTTGAAATGGATCCGGCAGAAAAGAATGATAACTGGTTTGATGACTAGATTAGGCATTTTAAATATGTTTTACGTGAAAATGTTAAATATTTTTGTTGTGCTCCATATTTGTTTAGCTCTATGTGATTCTAATTTTAATAAAGAGACAAATGCAATTCAAATTTAATAACCTCATATATATAGACATTCGTGTATTATTATCACTAAATGTCACCTCTCGCGTATTTTTGTTTGCGAAGCTCGCGTATACACTGACGGATTAACGCTTTACCGACTGGTAGCCCGTGAATCGATTTTTATGGCGTCCAATAATTTATTATCTATTTTTGAAATAAACGTGTTAGATCGTACTACAGTAATCTCCGATATTATTATACAATTCGTTGATGATTACATACCTTTCGTGATTAATAAAATAAATAAAATAGAAATAAAAACTGAAATTTAATATTGAGCTATTCTATGCAACAACATTATTATACAACATTTAAAATATTAAACAACTCTCGCGATTAATAAAAGAGGTCAAATAAGAATCAGATAAATAAAATAGATAAGATAAGAATCAGATAAACGAAGTAGATAAAATAAAAATAAAATAATCACTGTGTGAATGCTAATGTTATAAAAATATAAACATGTTAGTAGATTCACTTGCCCCATAAAAAGAGCAATCTTCTCGGCGCAATGATCAAACCGGTAGAACAATGTAGCCGACAGAAGAACGCCGACGACGTTCGCCGCTCGTTCCACAATAATCGGCTGCCTGCTCTATCATTAATATCATTTAATTGTCTGAATAATTACGAGCTGAGTTCGCACCTTTCTTCTCCGTCCAGCTGTCAATTTGTCAGCGAAACGAGCGGCGACAGCTCGTTTCCTGCTTCCGATCGGCGTAGCCGGCCGGGCAAGGCGCTGCATTTTATCGGCGACGTGCCCCCTTCGAGCAACAATGCGCGGCGAGCCTGAAAATAAAACGATTACTCACTCGGTCTCGGTGCGCACGCGACCATAAAGAAGGCGAGATCCGGTCGAATCGCAGCGGATCAGACCGAGATGCGAAATACCGCGAAGATCAAATTAAACGGAGTGCGACAGAGGGGGATGACGCGGCGGGGAACAAAAAAGCGGTCGGCCGATAACACTTTCCTTTTTTTTTTTTCCCGCGGTTCGACGTTTACCGGGCGGTGTTTACGGGAGCCGGAGAACTCGGCCGGACGTCTGAGAAAAAGTTTCGGTTCATTAAGGGACCGGGAGAGGAGTGCTCGAAAAGTTGCGCGCCTCCGCGTTACCAGCGAGCCTCGCCGTAAAATACGAAGGGCGGTCTCGATTGCGTCGGGGGTCGAGGGCCGTGAAAACTACTAGCCCCCCACTCCCCCGTTGCGACGAAGGAGCAATTATTTTTGGCTCGTTGCCCCGCCAAATTAATCCCGGCGATGCGCGCACGCGATTTATCCCGCGAACGAGAGAGCTACACGTGTTCCTCGCGACACCCCCCCCCCCCCGTGTGATGGTGGGACGCAGGAGGCTAGGCGGAGCGGAGAGAGAGAGAGAGAGAGAAAAAAAAAAATTGTTGACTGGAAAATTATGTCGACGCCGTGTCGTTGAGAGCGAAATCCCGGTGTAATTAATGGAGAGGCGGAAATCTCCGCTCGCAGCTTTGTTTGGTATAGAGGGTGATTCATGTCGAGTGGCGCCGGCTGTTTTTGACTGGAGAGGATTAACGCGCTTGCACCCTCTATCTCTCTCTCGCTTTCTTCTTTTTTTTTTTTTTTGGCAGTGTGTATTTTGTTGCGGCAAATGATCCGTGCCCGGCGACCGATTAACCGTTCCGAATCGACCCATCTCGAGTGTGTAATTGTATACCCTGCTTCGAGGATGTCTTTCTCGCATTGTGGTGTCAATGACTGTAGAGAATAGCGATCTCCGCAAAATCCTGTCGATTAACCCCTTGCACTATAATAACGAGTCAAACTTGTAGTGAAGATTTTATGCGAGCTCTACTAAGTACGAATATTATTAATTTCTTCTACATCGAAGTAAAAATAAATTCTTCTTTCATCAAAGTATAAAAGAAGGTAAACAAAGACAATACAGGAAATAAAAATTGTTTGGACCTATTAGGAAAATTATTAAGTACGAATATGTGCTAATCATTACAGCATAAAAGGAGCGATAGTGCAAGGGGTTAATCAGGTCGTTTAACCCCTTGCACGACGCGTCAGACTCGTGACGAAGATCTTATACTATTAAATGCGAATTTCACGTATTTCTTATAAATCGAAAGAAAATTTGATTGTCCTTTTATCTTGTTTATTAAAAGGTTTTTCGTCGCATCAACTGCATTGGTTATTAGCGACGACTGTAATTGATCTAAAGTGAAAAGTATTTTAAGAAAGCAATGATTCGAGAAATCTTTTATTCCCAAAATCTAAATTTAAATAAAAACATAGAATAAACCACGATTCTATCATTCTTTTAACACCTAACGGACGGGTCGAATCTGCTTTGTCTTTCCTAGTTTCCGGGCATATTTCAGGGGAATTAAATAAACATGAATGTATGGATTTAAAGTGTTGTAACTACGATAAAACTTTATGAAATCAATTATATTTCTTATAATATTTCATAACAGTATTTATTAAAGCGTTTAGTATTTTCTAAGCGTGTGATATGCTGTAAAACGTTCACCTTTATGCAGTGGAACCTGACAAAAATGATAAACATATCTAATTTTTACCGTTATAAAATTATTCAGAATAACATCTTAAAATCAAAACTACGCCATAGGAACAACAAGCAGATAGTGCTATAACTAATGGTGCCAAGAGAAAATAACACAATGTGCGTAAAATGAAAAAACTAATTCAACGTACTAAAAATTCAAGCAAAAACGTACATTTAAGTGGCCCGTCCTAGAAAGTCAAAACGGAAAAACGTAAATCTACGGGGCCCGTCCGTTAAGTGTTAAGGTGATAATTAAGAATGAAACAGTGCTAATCAACGTAACCGCGAAATAAATCCGCAAGGGTTAAGTATCCTTTGGTGATCAAATTGCGAATCGCGAGCGGTCGACGAATTTGATAAAACTCCCCACCGACAACCGGTGTCGGTGTGGGAAGAATTATACTTGCTAATTTCCCGCGACAAGTTGCAACCGGTGACGGCAAAGGGATGCAAAATAACCGAACAATGTGTCGCGCTGGGGTACAGCTCGCCCTACCACGGTCCATCACCATAATAAATAAAAGCCGGGGACTTATCGAAAGTCACCGGGCGCGTCGTACTTTGCTTTCAGGGATCAACGGGGGCAGTTTAAGATCCCCCCCGCTGGCGGGGATCGGAGAAGGTGAGGATTGATTCGCAATTCAGTCCTAGAGCTGATCCCGTGTGTCTTTTCAGCTGCTGGCGCTGCGGGTGCTGATGAGAGGCGTGCAGAACGACCCGGTCGCCCCTCTCGGGAATAATTACAGACCGCCTCAGCAGCTTCATCATCGTCCTGTTCGAACAAACATTGACTTCAACGTGCAGGTACCGAATCCGACGCCGGATTCAGATCATTATGCTGCGGAGCTTTACGCAATTACGGACAAAAGCCCTCGAAAAAAGAAAACTGTAACGCCCGCGATGACGGTGTTGCGTCGATCCCGAATTGTTGCAGAGACGGTTTTTTTAACGCGGTCGCGGTCAGTCAACGTTTCCACGAGACAGGTGGATTTATTTTTAGACTAAATGTGACAGCGATATTTTCCTTCGTCGCGTTCTGTCGGAGGGCTTGAAATGTTATATTTTTCAAGTAGAATATTACAGCGTTCGTGTCACGGTTCTGTCATAATGACGGTGGATGCTATGGCATTGACGTCCGCGAACGTGTTAACTAATACTGACATCGAGGTTTTTCTTCG
>NC_135776.1:16193428-16318877 GCF_028453695.1 Augochlora pura | reverse complement strand
GAAACAGTAACGCAAACAATGCTATAAAAAGTAGATAGAGCACACGAAAATGGATGCCGATACTTCTATCTATATCTTCGAACATTGTTCTTTATAAATTGATTGACATAACAACTATTATATAACAATCACCTGTAAAAAAAATATTTATAGAACATACTGTCCTATGGACGATGTTTTGTAATAGCTACGTGCATATATTGAACATTACTAGCGTACTCGTATTATTTTTTATTTATAATAAATAAATATTTCCAAGTTCATCGCGTCATCTAGAAACGTCAATCTATCGAACAATAGTACAAACATTAAACAATAATATTTTTCAGTTGTAATAACATCGATGATAGAACAAAATGATTAAAAAGGTCTCGGTAAAATCTTAGACGAGGACCGGATTCATAAATCGTATTTGATACAAGATAAAACAGCAGTAGACAGTTAAATTACATGTTTCAAGCAAAAATTAAACAGGTTTATTGCTTGTTGCTTCACGGGTCATCCAATTAACCCATTAACTGCCACATTCTTCCTCATTAATTTTCGACGAGTAAAATACATACAGAAATTGTGTAACAATATAATTATACTCAAATTGTAGAGAATGTATGAATTATATATTCTAAATTACATATTTACGTATGGTATTTAGTTGCAATATGGAAACCAAGCCAAAGATATCGTATTCCAAATATGATAATACCTTTGCGTTTAACTCACTAATGTTTCCTCGTTAACTTGTAGAAAAGAAACGAAACACAAAATACGCATCATATCTGTTATAAACAATATCAACTGATACGTGCAAAATAACATTAAACTATCAAACACACCTGATGCAATCTTCGTACCAAGTTAGCGTACGTAAAATTTCAAAATTCCCAAACAGTTGCCACGGCAGTTAATGGCTTAATACGATTCCGTGATAATGGACGACGATGTACACGACTTCAGCCCGGAAAGCGTCGAGAAAGGGTTGCGAACGATACACTGAACTGTCCGATCTCACGGCCATTTTGATACCTACCGTTCTATACGGTAATTGGTATAATAACCAGATAGCGTGATAGTCTTGTATTTGTGTTGCAGCGAACAGCTGGAAATAACCTTGAGGTGCCGAGGGAGACGGCTGGCGTTTTGCAGTTAACTACGCTTTCCCCGAGAGGAGCTGGAGGTTCGCTGATAAGAGAATAAGAAAACCCACTGACATATCAATTATAAGACTCGCTCGATCGCGGCGGTCCTCGTCGATCCGATCGGTCCGGTCTCGGCGTTTGGCGCGCGTCGTTGAGATCGCGCGTGCGAGCATGAGAGAGAGAAAGAGAGAAAGAGAGAGAGAGTAAAAAAGAGTGAAAGAATGCGCGAGAGAGAACGAGTGAGAAAGAAGAAGAGGCAGAAGAAAGAGGAATGAAGAGAGAAGAAACGGTGAAATGGAAATGAAATATGCTTCGTTGTACTATTAGAACTGCCGGTGAACTGCCAAGTATGTTTCCAGTAACGAGAAAAGAAAACAGAAGACACACGATTTAAAAAAAAAGAAACACACATAACACACCTTACACAGAAGATATACCTATATATGTATATTATATATATATAGATTACAATTTAGCGGAGATAAGATAAAACGTAAGATTACACAAGATATATTATCATACGTATATCGATCAACTATTGAAAGCTATTGACTATCGTGGCCTGGCGTGCGAGGGGGGACAGGGACATGAGCGAAAGGAGAAACGAGAGAGAAAGAGAGAGAGAGAGAGAGAGAGAGAGAGAGCGAGCGAGAGAGAGAGCGGGAGAGAAAGAGAGACAACTCTTATGTATAAAAAGAAAAACACGGATCATACGCGACGACGGTGCACACACCTACACAGAGGACACACATCCACACAGACCCTATCGAAACGAAAGTTTATACTATATTCTTGTAATAAAATGCTGAAAACGTAGACGGAAGTGCGACATCGAGAACCGGCGCGACAACAATCCTATCGATCTGATCCATGCATCCTTTTCGTTACGACGATTCTGTTATACCTATTATCGTTTTCTCGGCACGAGAGTTTCTGTAACGCCTTCGCAGCCATCTTTCCTAAAACGCGACACACTCGTAGAATTTCCGTAGCGTTCGCAGCGGCTTTGTTTAAAACGTCCGTGGCACGGACGCGTGCAAAAATAGCATTGTACAAGGCGGTCGACGCGAAGTAAGCACGAGCCGCTGTCGATAAATTCCTTAGTTACGGAAACGCGTTGCATCGATGTTACGCCCCGCATCGTAGAGGGTTTAACGTGTTCGTCTCGGAAGCATGCTAGATTTAAATTAGGCCACACGAATTTGTATATCCGCATAGACAACACCCTCTGTCCAATTACATGTACAATGTGTTCGAAGATGTTCTCTCTATCTTTCATTTCGTGTGCCGAGTAGAATCGCTGTAGTCTGCGTGTAGACGCGGTTACACACACCGGCTGCGAACGCGTTAGGCAAACACCAACAAGCAGGCATGCACTTTAATTAATAATCGAATCGGTACCACGTGCGAGCAACCATTCGAAAGAACATGTGCTACGTTGTCGTGACTAGGATATCAAATAGAGATTGA
Source organism: Augochlora pura (assembly GCF_028453695.1). Classification (NCBI taxonomy): domain Eukaryota; kingdom Metazoa; phylum Arthropoda; class Insecta; order Hymenoptera; family Halictidae; genus Augochlora; species Augochlora pura. The sequence continues at coordinate 16,316,271 of NC_135776.1, read as the reverse complement.
AAATCAAATAGTATGTTCAAGGCCCGCTTCGTTCTACCCTCAAAGTCCCCGCAACGAACCCAAAATCGACGCAGACCTCTCGATTTCACGAGAGAACGATATATCCGTCGAGTCGAAGCCCAGCGATCGGATCGAGCAGCAGCGCGAACGAATCGACGGCGATCGATAGCCGCTGGAAGCAGATGCTTCCCCACGGTCCTCCACCTTTCGGGCCGCCTTAAAACTCTCGCCCACGCGACCGCCCCATCGGTAAACCAGGTTTCTGCGAGGAAAGGGTAGCGTAAGCGTCGCGAGGGGTTGTCTCCTCTCTGGCGGATCGATCGAGTCATCGGCATCCTCTCGGCAATTAATTCCCCGCGCGTCTTAGGTTAGCAAGACCCTCGGCCCCTCTCGTAGACTTCCTTGCCCCCCTCTTCCCTTCCCGTGCCGCTGGCGTGTCCCGCGTAGGGTGGACGGTGCGGAATCTTGAAAGCTCGAGGATTTCGTGTCGTCGACAGAGGCGGCCGGACCCGAGAGGGTTCGCGCGAGAGCGGAATCGCAAGGAGGAAAAGGGCAGAGCGGGGTCGAAAGGTTATAGGGCGAGAGGGCGGAGTGGACCGGCGGAGGGGTCGAGGGGTTGGAACGGATTTCATTGAACCAGAGAATTCGACGGTGCTGCCCGCGGACGGTCGTCTATGCGGCAAGGGAGTCGAAAAGGGACAGTCAGCGAGAGGGAGGAGATCGAGACGGGAGCGAGGAGAGAGGCGTGGGAGGAACGGGTGGCCGAGGAGCGGGAGAAGGGGAAGCGAGAGGAACAGACACGGGGACACGGAGGCATCGTGTCGGTGGCCTCTGCGGCAAATCTGCAGGTTTCGCGTGTGGTGTGTGCTGGGGACGGGCAGCGATCGCGATACTCGGCTCCGTGCGCGGCCGGGACGATAAGATCGGCTTGTCCGCGAGGTCGTGTTCTCGAGGAAACGGAGCAGGTGTTGCCTCCTGTGGAAAAGAACGGTCGAACTGGCGCCGGCGGACGCACGGCGCTCGGGGGATGAAAATGTTCGATGGAGCGGCGCGGTCGCAGCATCTCCCATCGAAGAGCGACGCTCAGACGCTCGGGCTGAAACGGATGGGCAAGCCGAGCTGGGAATCGTCTGGATCGGCGATACTTCTCGTGTATACGGCGGCTCCTGTGTCGGCGACTTTGGCGGCGGTTAGCCGGATTGATTGATCGGCGAAGAGGATAATAGAAAAGTACGCTCGATGCCAGTCGACGACCCCGCGTCGGCACAGGTGGGGGGTGTCCTCTCGTGAGAACGGGCGAACACAAGTCCGCACGGGCCGATACTACGCGTGGAGAGGAGAAGCTGACAAGTGCGTCGTCGTCGTGTCTGTTTCCGTTTCTGGGACTCGAAAGGCTTCCTGCTTTCGCCCGCTCTCGCCTGCTCTCGTCCGCTTTCGACCGCTTTGACTCGTGGGTCCTCGGTGAATCGGTGAATGAAGACACGGGACACGGATCGCGGGTGGGGGAGGAGAGGACAGGCTGCCTCCGAGACAGGAGAGACTGTGGTGTTTGCGAGTGAAAACGGTGCACCCGAGTTTCCCCGAGGAGCCAAAGGAATATCGTCGTCGCCGTCGCCGTCGTCGTCGTCGTTGTCGTCATCGTCATCGTCATCTCCGACAACCGGTGAGCCATCGTTTCTGGTCCCCAGTGGCGTCCGCTAACTAACCCTCATTCGATACGCGACCGTTTCGGTTCGACCGCGCTGCCGATGGTCGGAGCCAAGTTGCTCGCAAGAATTCAATCAGCTCGGCGGTGTCCTTCGCGTCGCGGGGAAGGACGCCGCCGAGCTGTTCCGTATATCGGAGGGATTGAAAATTATTGGGCTCGCGGCGTGCTCCTCGAGCAGCCGAGTTTTACGACTAATTTATGATCGATATAAATTTCGTGGCGCATTACGCGGGTATACCATTAGCCGAGTCAGCAATTAATATGCCTTAGTAGGCGGCCGGTAGCGCTCGTATGGCCCGGGACGGAGGTTGCTGTCCTGGAGGGGCTTGAAAATTCGCGTTCGTTGCCCGATATCAAAGCGGGCTCTATATCCACGAGCACGACGGGTCGCGGCGAGCTCGGGTCGGGTCTCGTCGCGTCGCCGTGTTGTCGTGTCGCGTTGCGTCGAGAAACAACGTCGACGCTCTCCGTGCTGCGCGTACCCGTAATCGACTCGAAAACGCGTTCGAGCATCGTTTGTTTGGTCACACCGGCGCGTTGATGCTAGGATTTGATTCGCGGACGAAAAACGAGCGAGAGGAAGAGCTGACGGAGCAACACGGGAGACCGAGAAAGAGACGGTGGAGCAAGTGGGGAGAGAGAGTGAGAGAGATAGATAGATAGATAGAGAGAGAGAGAGAGAGAGAGAGAGGGGAAAGAGGGGGAGTCAGAGAGTGAGAGGGAGCCAGAGATAAAACAAAAAAAAGGAGGTTACATAATCGAGGGATTGTTGTTCTTTGTTTGTTGCAGATTAGAGGGCCGGCGAGACGGAATCGGAGAAGTAGGCCAGCCCGCGCGCACCGCGAATACCGTACGCCGCGCTTAATCAGAATGAAATCTAAGAACCCTTGGACAATAGGTCCGTGATGCCTGAAGGAGACCGGTCGGCGAAATGAAAGCCCCTGAGAAACAATGGAAGCGTCCACGCAAGCATGACGGCCCCATTCAGACACGCAGACGGCATGCTTAGTGGCGGCCAAACGAGACGATCAAGTAAGAACACCGACAAGGCTTCCGAGGAATCACGTTCCCGATGTTCGGATCGCGATCCCCGATGACCGATGTCCGATGCTTCCATCCAGCAAAACTCGACTGTTGCACCCAAGCCACCCGCCAGCTCCATTTTGTTCCGTAATGACTGCGCGTTTCCATCTCCACGTCGCAAGTATTATCTTCGAACGATTGGCTCGAATGGATCGACAGTAACGCATTGTTCGCAGACTTCTATGTGTATCACGGCGCGGAACATTTCGGCTCGCAATGACAGCGTCTCGAGTCGCAATTAAAACAAAGACCGTCGACTGTAAAGCGCGTCGATTTTTCTATCACTCCGGGCACACAGAGAATATCAGTTTTTTAATCGATATCGCCTGACGGAAGTTTGCCTCCGAAAGCTCGGGATCGCGAACAAACAGTCTAAGAATTAAATGGGATATCGAATCTGTGTTTGCCCCGGTTCGAATTTTTTCGCGAAGCATTCCAACCGGAATCGTCGCTGCCACGGGTATACGAGGCAAACTGTCTATCATCAATCGAAATCTCCGCGAGCGTATTAGTATAATCATATTCGCGTCGACTCTTCTACTCCTGGCGTCGGGAAATCGATTCGACTAATGCCGCCTATGTATCCGATACACCGCCGATCCGGCGCTCAGGTATTCATCCGTATTGATATTAATGAACCGTCGAATCGATCCTGCTGGTCGCTTCACCAATAATTCCGCATCTATTAGCTTTGAGAAAATCTCGTAGCAAATGAAAATCGCATGGCGAGCGGCTCGCTGTGCAACCTTGCTTTACAATCTTCTTTGTCCATCCGCGCGATTGGTTCGCTCGTTGTTAAATAATGGTAAGCTTCAACGGCGGTCGAACGATTTTCGTGGACCGACGGGAGGAGAGGTAATGCCCCATTGGTCAATTCAATTTCCACAATTGAAAAGTACACGATTCTGTCGATAACGCATTCATCCCTTTGTTCCTGATTTTATCCTCGCTTTTGTATCCGGCGACTTAGCGGACGTAGCAAACCCCGGGACACCGTTTAGCTCCCTCCGGATGATTTCCATTTCGATTGTCACATTAATATTCGACGTCGCGTAAACAAATATAGGCAAACCGCCCGTGGGCGTGCGTCGTTATCAACGGTGTCCTCTTTGACGAAAATATCCAGGCACTCGTTCTCCGATCGGGTCGCGGATTCTTCTTTCGCTATGGCGAACGTACGAGATTGCTTTCGTTGCTCTCGCGAATATCTTCGATTCGAGCGCGCAGAACTTTGGGTCCCCTTTAATCATTCCTCCGTGGAAAAAGTTGGAGCCGCGGGTACCCAACAAAATGCCTCCTCTTAGTTCTGTTTAACCGCTAATAAAACGCACGAAATAATGTCCCCGCTACTCGGCCCACCCCTCTCCCCCGTTCTCCGAAAAAGTCCGCACAGTGCTTTCACGTCTCGTAATAGAAACGGTCTCTTTCATTCTGTTTTATTCGCCTGCCAGCAGCAGAGCAAGCCGGGGCCGGCTCTGTTCCCGAATCGTTTCACGCACGTCCAGTATAATTACTAATTAGAAAAATTGTTACCTCGCTTCCTCGCAAAAAGAACGGTTTCCTGCCGGGCAAACAGACGGCTCCGCGAGTCTCGCGGCTTTTAACGCAGTTCTTTAAACGCAACCGCAATCGTAATCATTTCCATCCCGGTTTATCGACGCTGAAAGGTTTCGTTTCTCCTTCGGTACGCGCGATCCAATTTTCTTTTCATGTCCGCTGCCACGCGTTCGCGGCGGATTTCTCCCGTGGAAAACAGTTGCAGCGACCAGGGCCGTTGTAATCGGTAAAGATAATCGAATTGCTGTTAAACAGGAGCAAAGCATACCAAGGGGGGATCAAATTGACGCGCGGCAAAGGGAACGTAAACGGGGCCTTGTTGGAGTGAAACGCGACTACGCGAGCTGTTGCTCGCCGAGGGCCGGGCGCAGAGCTTACATTTGTTTTTGAAATGATCATTGCGACAGAGGAATTAAAATCGACGAGAGGCGGGAGCACGTGTCGCGTTTAATCAACAGCGCACAATAACGCGTTAAGTAGCGACGCTTATGTCGCGGAGGGCGTGTTTAATCCGGAAATTATCACGCGTAATTTTACATGCTAACGCAAATGGTTTAAATGACAGAGTGGCCGGCCAACAATGCAGAAGGTTTCCAAACGTTTCGCGTGGATTGTTGAGCTCAATCATCGCACCGAGCACCGGTACCCTCCAACGTAACGGATGATTATTTTAATACCAGCTTGTTCCCATGATTTTCTGCACCCCCGCCCCTGCTCAGCCCCGCTCGATTTACGGAAGCTTAGTCCTGTCGAAAATCTGGTGGGACGACAGTTCATTCCTCAGCACTGGTCCCACGGGACCCATACTTTCCTCGTTGTTAGTTTAATGGGGTACTCGTCTGCCGCGGTAAATTAATGTTAAAACGGTGGCGATTATTTCTCTTTTAATTTTTTTGAATCATTTTTTTCGTCGCTTGGATATTACAAAGAAAAATATCGATGTTATATGCGCATATACATTTGTAACCCGTACAAATGTTCGAAATATGGAAATACTGGCATTTATCGGTTATGTTTTCGGTTTCCCTTTTTCGTTGTTATTTTTAAAGGGTTTTCAAGTGCCGATATAGCACCTGTGTTATTTTACTATACAGGGTGGACTAGAATTCGTAGCACAACCGAGCAGGGGATAGTCTACGTGGAAAAGTGAAGAAAAAAATTTAGTGTAACATTTCTTTATCCCGGTCTCAGTTTTCGAGAAAATCGACTTTAAAGTTTGTTCATGTTTTTAAGGGATTTAGTTGTTTATTCTTCTACCCGCAGTTGCCTCCATTCGAGATCGTGTTTGCAAACGTTGACAATGATGGGATTCCATTTATTGCGTGGGTTCGCAACAATTAATGTTTGTAAACGGAGGCAACTACGGTGGAACAATGGATGACAACTAAATCCTCTACAAAGATGAACAAACTTTAAAGTCGATTTTCTTGAAACAGAGCCCCGGATAAGGAATGTTACACAAAATATTATCCTTACCTTTTTCACGTAATATCATCCCCTGTTCACTTCTTCTATGACTTCTGACACACCCTGTATATGTTAGCAAATACTAAAAGCTGATATGCTGCGTTCATTATTATTGTTATTGGAATTATATGCATTGTTGAAATTCAATAGTTAAAATATCGAAGCCAGGTTAATTACCAGAATGATTACGGTAATATACAGGGTGTACCGAAAATTGTGGTACGATCGGCAAAGAGTTGATTCTACATGCAAGAAGAGGAGATGAAACAGTAACATTTCTTCATTTATGGCTTCATGAAGCTCGCGTGTTTCATTTAATTTTTTTCAAAAATAGAGCCTGGAATAAAAACGTGTTATTCTTTTCCTCAACATATTGTTACATGTAGAATCGCCCTCTTTCTAGTTGCACCACAAATTGTAGTATACCCTGTATGCACTGCGTTAGCAAACGTGAAGTAATGCGATATTATGATTTATAGTAGTAGTAGTACTACAGTTGCGCTATGCGTATTTAATTACATTAAAATATATTGGTATTTCTATATTGAGATAGATTCTCATTAGGCACGGTGGAAGGTTTGGTTCGTTTGTGAAGCGAAAGAAAATAATATATTGTTCATAATATCTATCATAATATCTATATTTATATATTTATATTTATGTATTTATATCTATATATCTATAATATAAATACTTAATAATATTATTAATAATATCCACTGTACAAAATACGTTCTGTCGTTATTTATGACCTCTTGCCAACACGATGGCAATTGGTAAATAACGTTATTGTATTGACAATTGAAATAACATTATCGGACAGAATATTCCGGTTTACTTAATACATCAGTATCATTGAATTGATGATTAATTACAATCGAATTATTAAGTATCCCTCGAATATCTGATCGGTTCAATTGAAATCAATAGCTCTAATTCAATTGTGAATTATTCTGCTAGCAGAGAAGGCTATGAAAATGTCTTTATGCAGTCAAAGACGATTAGAGCATTCGGTCGATAGTCCTGCTTAACAACCAAGAGGAATTAATCCGATTCGCTCTCCGTTTATTAATGAACTTCCCATGGCGCAAGATTAGAGCATTCAGCCGAGGAGTCCCTCGCGACGAGTCGGCGAATCGTTCGTATCCTGTCGTCACATGCGAACACAATTCGTTGACAGTCTTCTCGATGTTGCAGACTTCTAATCGAGGGGAAGAGAAACAGACTGTGGCATGTTAGGGGCAACGCAGCACCCTCTCCGAGGGAACCTCCTGCTGTCCCTGTTGTTCCTGCTGGGCACGTACGCGTTGCTGTCGAAGGCGGCCGCGTTCCCGGATTGGACGGACTGTCCGGCGGTGTGCAGTTGCAGATGGACATCGGGCAAGAAGTCAGCGCTATGCCATAACGCCGGGCTGACATCGCTGCCGGCGTCCCTGGACCCGGACATGCAGGTGCTGGACCTCTCCGGCAACAAGATCCCGGCGCTGCAGTCGGAGATCTTCAAGCGGTCGGGCCTGCTGAATCTGCAGAAGGTGTTCCTGAGGAACGCGGGCATCCACCACATCCACGCGGACTCGTTCCGCAACATGACTATCCTCGTGGAGATCGACCTGTCCGACAACCACGTGGTGGCGCTGGAGCCGGGCACGTTCTTAGGCAACGAGCGGCTCAGGATCCTGATCCTGAGCGGCAACCCGCTGGCTAGCTTGAGGAGCCACCAGTTTCCGGTTCTGGCGCACCTGCGGACCCTCGAGCTGCAGAGGTGTTCCCTGTCGGAAATCCACGGTAAGGCGTTCGTGCATCTGACTGGCCTAGAGTCGCTGAGACTCGATCAGAACGAGCTGGAGTACGTGGACGCCGCAGTGATCTCGAACCTGCCGCGTCTGAAGACCCTGACCATGGACGGGAACCGGTGGAGCTGCGATTGCAGACTCCGAGATTTCCGGAGCTGGCTGATCTCCGACGTGCCCAGCAAACTGTATTCCGTGCCTCAAGTGTGTTCATCGCCGTCGCGGCTTCAGGGTCGCAAGTGGGAGGACGTGAAACCGGTCGAGTTCGCCTGCGAGCCTGTGGTCTTTGTTCTGGCAAACAGCATCCAGGAGGAAGTGAACGGCAACCTGAGCTTGGCTTGTCTAGCCACCGGGGACCCGGAGCCGGAGGTCTGGTGGCAGCTGAACGGCGGTCCGGTGAATGCCACCAAGCCCGCCGAACAATCCTATTCAGGGACGTACATTGCTTACGCGACCTCCGAGGTCAGCTCCGGCAGCAACGAGCGGTCCGCAGGCGGCAGGGCCAACGACAAGGTAGCCGACAGGTGGAGCAACCTGACGGTTTACAATGCGAGCGACGGGGACGCCGGGGAGTACGCTTGTTTCGCGAAGAACATCGCCGGTCTGGCCAGGGACACCGTCAGTGTGGCAATCCCGCGAGTGTACACCGCGCCCACGCTGTCCCAGAGTGACAATTGGCTGCTGTGGGTCAGCTTAGCCGGCGGCGGGGCCGCGGCCCTGTGCGCCTCGATCTCCGCGGTTCTGTTGGCGCTTTGTGTTTGTGGTGGCTCCCGCAGGCAGAGTGCTCGCGAGAAGGTCAAGCTGCAAGGGAGCACCAGCTTCGGCGACCAAGAGAAAAAGCTGCTGGACCTGTCCGTGACCACGACCACGCCCGGGAACAGCAACGAGCAGGGCAGCGGCCACGGGAGCATCGTCGAGGCCTACAGCTCCGGGGACCTGGAGCTGGCGGAAAGGGGGTCGATCTGCGACCCCATGAGCGCCGCCACCGTCACCATCGAAAGACTCAGACCGGAAGTGGCCGGTGGCGCCGCGAATGCGATCAGATCGGTCCCCTGCGCCGCCATGTTCCCGCCCCCGCCCCCGGAGTTTACGAACGGTGTCCTCCCGGCCGGGATCTTCGGTAACATCTTCATCTCCGTGTCCGTGCCGCAGGACTCTTCCGAACGATGCTACCCGGACCTGTTGGACCTGCCTGTTCACGGCGGCGTGGTCAACAAGTCGAGCACCGCCGTCGCGGCCGCCTCCAGCGTCTCCAGCTTCGCGACGCTTCCGCGGCGCGCCCTCAGGTCCACGGACCTCTGCTCGCCTTACGACAATATGGGGCCCCGTGTCACGGCCAACGGCAGCTCCGCGTTCTCCCTGACCGACGTGGATCTGCGGTTATCGCCGCCACCGCCCCCGCGAATTATACAGCCGCCGCACGAGTTCGTTTCTCTGTAAGGACCCGCACCGACACGCCGAACGCACCGGCTTTCGAACAAATAGTCGGTATACTTATTCATCCGTCGCTTTTCCTCCCACGTTCAGTCGCGTACTCCTTGACTCCCATCAGGTCCGGACACGCTAGCGGCCAGGCCCTAACCGGGCCCTCGGATTATTCTCTCATTGATCTATATTAGAGTCTTCGCAACAGCGAACAGCACGGTGCCGATCGATACCGTCGATGGAATGTGACCAGGTCGGCCCGGCACGGGAACTGCTCGCTAGCGCGTTTCGGCCCCTATTCGCCGTTTAGGTGGAACTTGCAGAAAACAAAAGCTTCCGGCCTTTCGTTTCGTAGTAATTTTTATAACTTCGCCGGCTCTGTAAGCGAATGGGAAGCGACGTCAACGCCACATGGCGAAGCTATCCGGCAAGCAGAGCGCTGCTCCCTTTTTTTTCCAGAGCCGTCGAATGATACTATGTTTTATCTTCATCTGGTGTAAACTACGTTCGTTTGTTACACTGATTTATTTTACTCAGCGCTTCAGGGTCGGTTGAGATCGCTCTAGGTATCAATTTGTAAATGTCTGTGTTTCGTTCCATTACGTTGATGCGAGCACTATTCGGACGGGGAGCAGGGGTAGAACGGTATTGCTCGTTGTGTTCGTTGTCGACAGTTCTTCACACTGTATTTTATACGGTGAGCCGTTTTGTCCACCAGGCGAGGCAACGCGTGACAGTGGTCCGTGTCCTTTTCTCTCGACTCTTTAATTTCCCGGTTCGTGAAGCGTTCCTGGTTCGCCTGGTGCGCGACCGGCTCACATTTTTAACCACCAGAAAGCCAATCCGCAAGCGTACATTGAGTATGGTTGTCTACATACAGGGACCTAGAACGTTTGTATCTTGTGCGTATATTAAAGACGTCCGGCAGGTTTACGAAAGTAGTATACAGAATATTTGATCGAATCCACTCCAGTTATGTCTGTCCATCCTACTCGATTATCTAAGACATCGAATGTCGAAGCTGCACGTTTCTGCCCGCGAAGATCCGACGATCTCCATCGGTCTCCACGAAGATAGGAAAGAAAAAACCCGCGAGGTTCTCTTGTTCGGCGCAATGTGTCTTCCCGATCGCGTGTCAAAGTGTGCAAGAAAGAGGTCCAAGGCCGTTTTGTTCCTTATTCATTTGACTGCTCGTTTCTAAGCAACATTCTTCGTCCAGCGACTCGAAGATCTACGTTTCGGTTACCGCCACGGTCGAACGAACTGTGCCGATCGAACGAGAGTTCGACGGGCGTCGATTCCGACGGTCTACGCCGTGCCCAGGCGCGCGGATTGTCCGAGAGCGACGGCAAAGTGCGAGAACGACGGACTTCTGTTGTGAAACGAAGGGCGACCGCGCTGTTTGCTCCGCAGGGCGACGAAGATCGCTCCCAAGGTGCCTAATCTACGATCCGGAATCCCGCGTGCACCGGAACGACGGCGCAGCTGGCCGAGGAACGCGCAGTTTCGCGAAGACAAGACCTCCGTTTGTCCGTTCGCTTGTCTGGCTTGCATGCTTGGTCGGCGTACAATGGCTGCCTGCAGAAGATGTGTGTACGATGAGAGAGCATGTGTCACCCTAGATCTAAGTCTCTTCTAGTTGCCAATATCCACGAAGCCAGGTGGTTTGTACATAAAATGATCCCGAGGGTCCCCCTCCGCGGCCGGAAGGAAGGACCGAACGAGGGGACGAAGTAATGTTACCGGTTATCTCCCTAACTCATTCTCGAACTGTATCACTAGTTTGTTACCGTACTCTACGTGTGTACATATTTGTTATCGCAGTACACGTATTATAGCGTGGCCGGCGCGTCACGTCGCGCCGGTATTCATTATGAACACTTTGTCAATTAATAAAACGATTGAATTTTATATACATTGCGTTCTGTCTCCGATTTATTCCGCGGAATCGGCTCGTCGATCCTCCAATCGGTCATCTTCTTTTGTCGATTCTATTCGTTCTCGCACCTTTTCGCCTCCCTAGTTTAACTCATTTATGTTCACAATCGGTATCTATCTCGTTAACTAGCTTCGTGACTGGTCACTAAATTAACTGTCATCGTGTAGATATTTATTATACAAACGAGAAGCACGTTAATTACTTAGAGAACAAAGTATAAGAAAAAAATATGATCAAATATATTATATATATTAACTCTCTGTATTCGAACGGTGACTCTGAGGTGCCATTGAAAATTGCTATTTAATTTTTCCAAGTAGTAGTAGCATTAAATCATTTTACATTTAAAGAGACATCTCGAAAGCGAAAATACGTGATCTTCCTTGCAGCCACAGAATTAACCCTTTGCGAACATATATGCATTCAGCGATCGAAGCTATTTATTTACCTTTTAAATTATTTTGTCACATATGTCTAAACCTTAAAAACATTAACTTTAACTTTAGTTTTGCACATTATATATTATCGTTCCTTCGACGAGGATTAATTCCGATCAGCATGACATGACCCATGCATAAACTTAACACAACCGAAAAGGGTTAAACTCCGCTTGTCCCAGGGACCAGATAACAGAAGCACGCTCAAGACACGACCGCATGCAGAATAATTTGCGTTCTTGTAATGGCCGGTGCCAAAACAAACTCGTGAACAAGTGCGCGTCGAGCGGGTTAACCCTTTGCACTCGAAGCCATTTTAAGCTTAGATCCAAAATTGCTATTTTGACCAACTGTAGTATAGTGCTTAGTATAATTTGCTATATGAGATTGAGTCTTGTGACTCGTAAAACTGTTATGCTTTTAACAGAATGGTATTTAACAATGTCAACATTATTTCGTTAATTATATAAGAATCGTCATTGGCGCTTCAGAGGTGCCACTCGAGCGCAAAAGATTAATTTTCTGGGACACCAATGATCAAGTTTCACGCGAAGGGACGTGGTCGACGAGATACCAAGGATATTGGACAAATAATCTCGCGGAGTGGGGGGAACCGTCCCATAAGGAGACCGGAATTTTCCGGGAGATCCGTCTTTCGATCGCCGTCCATTTTCCAATTCGAGGGAAACGCCGAAGAATTTCGGCGACTGATACCAATTGCTAAGTGTATTCGCCGTGAAACTCGAGGGGCGGGAGGAGGGGGCGTAGCCGCTTGCAAGGGAATAGGATTGCCGGATCGGCAAGGATGCGCCGTTCGGGAAGGAAAATGTAATTCCACCGCCTTTATCAATTGCGCGAGACGTTCGGACGATTTTCGCTGACAAAGGAACCAATAAAACCTCGTGAAATCACGTTTCCGCGGCTGGTGGAGCGGGGAGGGGGTCGATACAGATACACAGCGTCGATGTTCGTGCACAGAGAATCTATTTGCAGCTTTCTGTACAAAGTTAATACTGTGCGTCACTGGAACGGATCAACGAGTCTCGGTGTCGGAAATTGTGCGCCAGTGAACTCGGTCGTCGGATGGCCGGTTGTCGGAGATCGTACGCCGGAAGCTCGTTAAAATTCGGTATCGCGTCCCAGTCTCGGCGTGTAGTCGTTCAGAGGCAGCTGACTGTTCCGGGGACCTGCAACAACCAGCGATCGGCGAGCTGTAACCGTGATCGTCCTCTCTTCCAACATTCTTATCGGAGGATCGTGATTTCTTCCATGTCCGAAGATTTTTCGTGGCAGCGTTCGATCGCGCGCGACGAGCTCGGTCTTTGCACGTCGAGTGTGACTTCGCTTTAGTTTTCATTTTAGAAGCATCTTCGCCGACCCCTACTCGATATTTTCTTATATTTGAATCAACAGATGTTGCATGCACTTATTGGTCGCCTTATCGACCGTGATTTACAGTTACTTTTTTAACCTATAAAAAATCTTGTAGAAGTCTTAAAATTGTCTAGTATTTTCTAAATTTTTATGATTGAAGGGATAAAATAAATAATGGCTTTGCTAAGTGATGGCTATATGCAAGAAGTAGATCGTGAGTTCGATAAATTCGAGAAGGAGGACGACGCATATATCTTGTTAATGATATTGCAGGAAATGATTTTGAAAAATTGTTAGAAAAAAGTGACAGTGAAAGAACCGGTCTTTAAAATTAATTTTAGATAAAACACTTGCGCGCATTTGCACTTATTAATGTCAGATACGTGCGACCAAACGCATGCTTCGCATATGATTTGCATGCGACGTGCTTAAATAGCCGATGATAATTCGGAAATAACATTTTGGAATTGATTTACTCGTGCATTTTCATTACTGTTAAAAAAAGACGTCGACGAAGAAATTCTGTCGAGAATTTCAACACTAGGAAAAAGGAAATATATTGACGATGTGTACAAAAATATTCTTAATAAAATTCAACCAGTTTCTTATCTATCATTGAGGTAAAACTCTTAGAATAAACTCTCATATTATTTTATAATTATTCACATATTATAATCCTTTTGCATTGAATAAAAAGTAAATGGAATAAAAATAAGATAGATAAATATCGTTCGATGTTGATGCTATTAAATTATAAAAATATTAGTGCATTTAATTACCCTATAATAACAGAAAACAAATAATAGAGAAAGCACTTTCGCAAAGTTTGACTTAACATTTCTATAAGCAACTGAAAAGCTGAAACAGATCCGGTGTTAGGGGAATGTTTACGACCGAATAACCAATCGATAAAGTGTTAATATAAAAATAAATGCATCTGACGCACATGTGCGACGTACATGCGAAATCCCACCCCCGCACGAAAAATTTCTGCAGCTGAAAAACGTACGCCATAGGCCTGACAATGGAAGCTTCTCTCATCCCGCAATCAAGAATCGTAACGCGCGACACGAACAGCAATGGCAGAAAGTATATCACGCTCGATTGTTTCGCGTGTTCGCGGCTCTTTGGTAAAATTACGAGGCGGTCGCGTTGCCTCGGCGATCGGCTCGCGAGAAATAAGAGCGGCACGAGGGTAAAAATGAAATTGGCATTTGGATAGGGCCGGTCGCATCAACAGAACATTCGCGGTACACTTTCGCTCCCGGATCACGTATCAGCCGGATAGATTTTCACGCGGCCTCCGCCCCGTCCTCCAGGCCCTCCAAAAAAAAAGGCACTTCGTGACGAGCAGCACGGGGTTTTTACGGGGGCCGATACGAAAAAAAAAAAAATAACGGGAGAACCGAGGGCAGATAAATGATCGTCGGATATTTCGACAGAGGATACATTAGCGGGACGCAGGCGATGCTCGCGCGATGCGTGGGAATTTATCAAACGCGGGCCGAATCGATCCTTCAAATTCGTCGAGCACATTTACAATTCTATCGAAATTCAACGTTTCGCGTACGCAGTACCTTGGGCGAACAGCGGCCTCGGCTCATCGATCTTCTGCACCGGTCGATACTCCCGCGGACGCTCGCCCGTGATCCATTGGTCCCGGGTGTTCTTGTTCCTCGATCTTCCTTGGAATCCTGGCACAATATTATTGACTGAGCCACTTCGTTCGCAACGAACTCCCATCCATACATCCCCGGCACTTTTCTCGCGCAAACTGTAATCTATCATCGACCTCGGAATCACCGTCGGAAAAATCGTAATTCGTCATTGTACTCGGCATTTGTTCTTTGCGAACCGAATCTTTGCCTCCCTACAAATCATTCTCGCACCCGGGAGACGCCCACGAAAACCGTAATTCGTCCCTGTACACGGAAAACGGGTTCCACCGAGCAACTCCGCGACCGGAACGTACGCGATCCGTTTCACCGCTCGGAGAACTTCCGTTTCCCAAATCGCGATCTATCTTTACGTTCGAGAACCGCGCGTCCCGCGCTAGAATCCGTCCCGGTCGTAACTCGAAATCTTTGCTCCAACAACTGCAATTTATCGGCGAACACCGTATTCATCTTTATATTCAGAATCGTTGAGGAAAGAAAACGAATCGATTCTCCCCGCGAGCTCCTCCTTTGCATTCCGAAGGTTCGATTCCGCGATGGTAGCACAGTCGCTCGAGATTCAAGAAAAGGATCATAAGGATCGGAACACCGGCGATGGTTCACCTTCGTAATCCTGATCGAGGGCGGCATCCAGCTCCAGGTCGCGCACGTTATAAAACTGAAGATCCGCGTCGTTCTCGGAATCACGGTAGCGGTTGAAATTAACATTCGAAGTTGGTGGATCGGATCGACCGACCCTCGGGTAATGCACCAATCCGGCGGCACGGTCGGTTCTTGATCCCACCATCTCTGCGTTCCGGCCGATCCTCGGATACGGGACCAAGCCCGACGTTCGTCTAACGTTTGCTTTCAACTTTTCTGCCTCTGGAAGATCAAAGGATTAAGACTTGATCGAAGGGCTCCGGATCGATCAGCTTCGCCGTGTTACGCGGGATTAGGGGGGACGGGCCAATCGGCGAAACAGAGATTCTAGGGGTTGCTTGCAGTTCCCCGACGGCTAGATTACACGGAGTCTGCGTCCGTGCCGTTCGCTGGCGCGAATAAACTTCGCGAACGCCTGATTCGATCGCGTGAAAAACGCGTCGAGGATTCGAGAGTCGCGGAAAGCGGATAATACGGCCCGTTACAATCTGTCGATGAATTTTTCTTTCGGTGGCCGCGGTCCCGATTTAACGAGAGAACATTGTGCCCGGGAAGAAAAAGGGACGCGGCGGTCGACAAGATTGACAAAAAGTGGCGGGGACGAGCGTCCGGAAAAAAGACGACACACGGGCACACCGCGGCCAAACGGTGGAAAGTTTCGTTCGCGGAATAAAGCCGCGGATGAAAGAAGAACAGCAGCGCGCGGCATTATGTAACCGGCGAGATTTCTTGTGCACCGAACCGCGAAACGGTGAAAAATATGACAGCGCGCCGGTGGATCGGCCGGGAAAAGCGGATCGATCGACGGCGGCCGGCTTCTTCACTTACGATTCAGAGAAGTGGAAAGTATTAGAACGGCCAGGAATACAAATAAGTGATTTGTGTTTTTCATTGTAGCGGCGTGGGGCTCGGACCGCTTTATACCAGAGTCGAGGATCGAAATTCGATGAACCGATGTACCACGGAGATCTAACCCTGCACTGAATACCTCCAGGTATCCGCCGCCTGATTTTATACCTTGCGCTACGGCCGGCTATGGGTGTCTCCACCCCTTGCCTCCTCGCCCCACCAGCCTCGCATGGGGGAGGCTTCAACCCTCTCGATTCGCATTCCCCATCTGGCATTCAGCGCCACCCGCCGCGGCGTCATTCTCGTTCACGCGATCGGCAATGGTTATTCGACGCCCCGACCCAAAGACAATGTTGTCGGCCCGAGCGTTTCAATCGGTCGTGATAAGGAGCGCGATTAACGCGATTCCAATCTCTGAATCCGTGCCGGCTAATTCCCCTGTCCTTGTTACCGTTGACTCCCTGTACCCAGTACCCTACTTAAACGCGGAAAACTATGCTCGCGCTTTCTCGGTTGCAACGACTATGGAAACTTCGGAAATTTCCCAGTGATCCATACTTTCGAAAGTTCCAACGACGCGCAATTGATATAGAGCATCCCCTGTTGGCAGTCGGTTAATTATCTCACTGATTAGCCGTGGAAAGCGTTCTCCTAGCCGCTCGAATTCGAACACGCTTACACAAAGTTCGCGTTAGTTGTTTAAAATATTCAGTTTGATCGACTAAATTCTGTAATAATAGTAGGGTGTTCGGATACCTTGTTGCACATTTTTTTCAAAATATTTTCTGTTTTTTTTTTTTAAATATTTTAATACATGACTAGATTGTCGTTATATCAATATATAATGAAACAATTGTTTCGCCGTAATGATAATGGGCCAGTCCCACTTTTGTATTAACCACGCCCCTTTTGAGGCTGGCTCCACCCACTTTGTAATTGGGCCACTTTCTAGTAGGTAACCTATTTTATTTAGCTCGATCCCCTTTTATATTGGTACAGCCCCTTGCCCCCTCCCTGAGTGTTTAGTCCTACCTCCTAGGGTACTGTCCCTGCCCCTTTTTGAGTTTTCTCTGCCCCCTTTGTCCCTCCCTCTTTGGGACTGCGTAATTAACAGATTACTTTAAAAGAGAAACTGCGGAATAGCGATGACAACTGATAAGGGTAATCAGGATTTCTCTTCATTCCATCCGTATTTGTCGAAGGTGGAAGGCTTAGAAGCTAAAGTAATGAAATGCAATGTAAAGCATATTAAACAAAGTCGTCATAATGAACATATAATGTTGGAGAATCGATAAAGTAGGGATTACTCTAATTCTATTTTTGTATGTATTTTGTATATATTTTTATGTATACATAATCTATCTATTTTTATATATACATTCTCGCAATTGTAGTAATATCTTTATTTCTCATTTGGTTGCAATTAGGAGGAAATGTGAAGGAAGAAGATGAATGGCTTTCAAAGGGTTGCAAGGTGATTTCAATCATTTTTCTCCAACCGAAGGCGTAGAGACTGTAAGGGGAACGTTTGCATTTCTTTAAACGTGCACCTACATACTCTTTTAAGGTGAACGCTAAAACTCTTTTCCATTACATTCCAAACACTTTGCAAAACGTTTTTTAATCGTTGTGCAGAGCATCCGTAGAAGGGGCGGGGAGTCGGGGTGCCGCGAAACAGAATATCGACCGAGAAATCAATTCGGCCCTAACTCGCAATTTATATCGGGAACGAAACTCATTCCCGCGGTTCCGTGTCATTGCATTAAATACAGAGAAACCAGAGCGGTTTCTGTTAATTGCAAAATACGATTTATAGGGAGGTTCGAACAATTTCGGTAAACATTAATTGCTGTCCCAGTTGTTTGCACGCGACAGCTTGGCCCTTTCATTAGCGAAGGCGAAACGTCAAACACTATCGTTGGCAGAGATCTGGTAATCAGGTTGGCAAATCTATTTCCGAATGTCGCTCGCATTGTTGCGCAGTTCTGAAAATTAATTCTTCCGCCGGTGAAATTAAGATCGTTTCGCGGAGCAACAAAAAGGCCCACGCCTCTCGAGGCACATTTCGCTCGGATCGCGATTACTTTTAGGGTAAACGTGGCTCGTTACTACGTTTAATCAGCGTTAAAAGTTATAAAAAGCAATCATATCGGTAAATTGAAACGTTCCGGCTTCTTTCGCCGGTTTCTCTTTGAAATTTCCCAACGTTTTTCCACGGTGAAACAACTGCGCCCGGGGACACGTGGTTCGGGGCACATCGATCCGGCCGATTTTTTTTTCGAGTAACGAAGACACGCGCTATTACGGGCAATTGTAATGATTAATCATCGTAATCCGGGCCCGCGGAGGCGCGTGTTATACGACTGAGCGGCGTATGCAGATGTCTGAATACGTGATGCGATCATAACGGTACAGATTATGCGGCATTACTCGGCCGCCCGCGATACTACGCGCGCAGCACACGGCGATACTTTAATCCGTCGAACGCGACGTCGTATTCCACAATTTTTTTTCCGTACAAACACGACTCCTCGATGCCCTAATCAGCCGGATCCGAATAAATGTCGGTGTAAAGTTTTCGCGAACGACGATTCACTGGAATCCCGTCGGGCTTGATACCGAATAAACCGCCGGGCGTTTGGCGCGTCGATCATCTCTACGGGGACCCGGCGAACGTTTTTTCATGGAAAAAGTTGATTTTTCCAAATGTTCGCGAATCCCACATGTCGTATCGAGTTTTTATATTTTTTTTTTTGCTAGCTTATCGAAACGCTCGGAACACCGGAAAAATAGAACTTTCCTGACGAGACAGCTCCCACTTCGTTGTCATTAACCGGGAACGAACGATTCTGGTTCTGCTGGTCATACCTGTACGGGCGTTAACGAAACTAGCGTTCGATTTTTCAATTTCGAACCGTTGTAAAAAAAGAAAACTGACAAAAATATCCGATACGATATTCCATTGCAAGCCGAACATCGTTTTAACGCGGCGCGAGGATCGGCACCGTAAAATCTCGTTTTTACTTGGCCGGGAAAAATCCAAGGTCCCGAGAACAGCTTTGAAAACGGGAAATCCTCCTTGGTCCAGTAGCGCGGTTTACAACGTCGTGTAACTCCTTGGTTTAGCGGTGCCGGACGGTACCGATTGGTTCGTGTCATCCGGCCACCGTGTCCAGGGTATACCCCAGTGTTTTGCATGGGAGCAGACGCTACGCTTATTTTGCATGATACAAAGAGAGCGCCGAGTACCAAACGGTATCGATCCGACCGCGGACATCCTCTTCGCCGTATCCCCTTTCTTGTAATAATACTTCTCCGATTCGGTACCAGACCCATCGATGCCCGCGGATTCCTCGAGCACCGTATAATAAAAATATAAAAACGGACGATCAATATGTAACGAGGCCCTCCTCTCTCTCTCTCTCTCTCTTTCTCCCTCCCTTCCTCTCCATATCTTTCTATCTCCGAAGAGTGGAAAGGGACGGAAGATTCAGCGGTGTCATCAATTTCTCTCAGCCTAGTGCAATTCCCATGCAAACTTTTCTATCCGAGGCGAACGAGTCCCGGGCCTAATTTAATTTCCAACGTACGGGACGGTTTTGTAAACGGCTCATTTGCATTCATTCACGAGCCGAGCAGAGGCGTGGCGTGTCTCATTTAAATACAAAGGAGCCGGGAACACACTGTGATACACCGCCATATTTAACGTTTAAGATCGATCATCGCCCCGTTACGTTTTAATTAAGTGAGGTAGCCAGCGGGAGTGGCGAGCACGGAGAGAACCGAGAAACCAGCCCTATCCGGAGGAATGATATTTGAAGCAGTATCCGTCGCGTCCGTCGCGAATAATATTGCTCTCGGTGCACGCGCTTCATTAACATTGTTTGGACAAGAGTTTTCCGGTTCTTGGCGGTCGAGAATTTTCGCAAATATTATATCGGATCGGGAGAGCCGAGGACCGGTCCTCGGGGGGGACAGTGGAACGGGGCAACTCCGCTTTGCTTGCTTTCCCGGCGTTGTCCTCTCTGCTCCCAAACCCCCAGTTCGCCTCTTTCGCGAAACAGTCGGCGCGCCATTTAAACGGCGGTCTTCTCGTGTTTTTTTTCTTCTCTCCGCGAAAGTACGACGAGCTCGCAAATCATTGTGTTAGGCACAATGAAAAGTTTCGCCTGACGCTGGCAAAGTATCCCATAACTGGAGCTTGCAAGCACATAATGAAACAAATTTATGAGATGCTAAACTTATCCCCCACCCCTTCGTCCCGGAGAGTTTCATTCCTACGGCGAAACACGGTTTCCTGTCCGACGAGCACAGAAAAAGCTGGAAGCTTAATTTACCTCGTCGAAACGGTTTCATTCGCTCGGTTGTGTCGTTTGCAGTACTAACGCAATCTTCGCGCAGACAGTATCTGATAATGCTAAGAGAACCATGGACAATCCTTTCTATCATCGTTGACGAAAAGATAAGACGCCCGAATAATTTGTGAATTTTTATTTCAGGCGGGTGAGCGCAATGCTGCGAAGATCGAACTGTCTGTATTTTTGAAGGCAGTTTTGAAAGTCTGTATTTTTATATCTTATAATTTTCTAAATCTCTTTTGAGAATTTCAATTATTTCAAATTCGATGCTATTTGTGGACCGATTAAGAAATAATCAAATTAGATACGACGCTCAAGATGCACCAGCTAGTTTCTACAGAACCATCGTTAAAATCTCTTTTCTGACATTTTATAATTGGTGTGAAAAGTATTCAATTTTATGATCTTGTATTTAGAACGCTGTATCTTGACACGGAATTAAAGCAAGAAAATTTTGTTAAATATATCGAGCTTTTACAATGGACTCTTGTCCGCGAAAAAGCGGCCTCTAGAGCACTGTGCGTTGGCTGTCCAGGTGTACGTAGCCTAAATAAGTTTTGAAAGCGAATCTTTCGCTCTTCGGCAGATGTTTCGAGTGCGGGATTTCGACCACCTCCCGTTGGATTTCAATTTCACGCCGTTTTAGGCGCCGTACCCGATATTATTATCGCGCCGCGAACATTATTTCAACCCCGCGAGCGATGCTTCGCGGCGGAACGTTCGATCCAGCGAAGTGAATCGGTCGTTTTCCCAATTACCGTGCACGAATTTCATTTTTGTAACGTGATTACACTCCCCGGTAAAATACGGCCGGCTGTTTGTAAAGCTGCGGGATCGCAACGGTGGGTTCCCACGATCCGCCGATGGAAAATGGCGCGACGTGAGCATCGTGATCGTGACTGATGCCGGTCGAATAATTAATCCAGTTCATCTGACGCGCCGACCGAAAATCACAGCCCTTCCTAATGGTACTTGACAGCCAGGCAAATGAAATTGTAATTCCCGGCAACGTAACGCTGCTTCATTAAACCCCTCGCCGTACCATTTTCTTTCATTATAATGATTCGCGGCGGCATATAAATTTTCAAATTTAATCGTTTCTTCAAAGAAAAAGACAATTTACGTTTATCGTATTCCTATATTTACCGTGCGCTTAAATATCAGGGATTGAAAACGGTTGTGATATCGATTTCGGTTTCGTTTTTTTCCGAATTAATATTGTATCGGGTCTACAACCTCTGGTAAATAATATTCGGACACCTATGTAACGTTATCACTTTTTTCAAATCGATCCAAATAACTTGAATTTTATCTTTTATTAAAGGGAATAATTTAATATACAGTGAATAAAATACCGTTTCTTAATTTTGCTATTACTTAGAAAGCTCTTGTTTCTTTTTTTAATGTTTTTAAGCGAACGCGGTGTGGAAATTTAAAAAATTCATTTTTATAGATGTCGGTAACTGGTATACACACTGAAAATTTCAGTGAAATCGGTTGACACAGTTAAACAGCATTCCCTGAGAGATGTAAAAATTCCGCTTTTTCGGTCGAAATCCGTAAAAATCTACGATTCCAACGCATTAATTATTTACAACTCATAACAACATCAACCAATTTCGATGAAATTTTCAGTATGCGTACAAGCTACCGTGATTCACAGAATGCATATTTTAGATTTTCGTTCAAGGTTCTCAAAATAAAGTGAAAAATAGAAGTCCCTTATACTTCGTTCTCATTGCAAACGGTAGTAAAATTAAAATAAGAATGATTTAAGCATTGTACAATAAACTAGATCCTTTAACATTTAAAAAGAATTCGAGTCATATAGTCTAGTTTTAGAAAAATTTATTTCGTTTGAAAAAGTATTCGAGTATTTATTGCCTGGATAACTACTATCGTCTCATGTAACGTGCAAGTTACATGACTCATCCCGGATAACAGTTGCAAACGTTTATTTTCGCGATCCCTTCAATCCCTGTTAAATATTCATTAAAAGAGAACAGGATTTTATTCTGACTTGAAAGGAAAACGAAGATAACATTCATACGTAACAGGTTATTGCTCAAAATCACCACCAGGAGTCAGACTCGTCAATTAGCAGCTGTAAAATTTTTTTCTCGCAGCTTCGGTTATTAGTCTTCCTAATTGCAGTCGTTCCGTTTTGTTCCCACTTCTATATCAGATTTTCCACTTTCATTCAGGCGAACGAAGTTTCCAAACGTAGATTAATTGAGCTGCGTGCCGGAAGAAACGGCTGGCACCTCGTGTTTAGAAATAATAGTTCCTAATGATCTACGGTAAGCAGAGTGTTGAACAGTCACCTATGGCAAGCGCAGTGCAAATAGTTCCCGTGACCAACTGTTTGTTGGATTGAATACACGGTACTATCAAGCGTTATGCCTTATGTATCGGGAAGAAAGGGGAGGCACCCTTTGTTTCCCTTGGAATAACATCAACAGAGCTTGCGGGGTTGGCACTACTTGGTTCGCGTTGCCTGTAAGCTCCCTTGGACCTCCTTCCAACCCCGACAAAGAACATGATTCATTGATCGTCCTTAGGGACTGTTCCAGAGCCCTGATAGTCTTCGTCGGACAGCTCCTCAATTTTCCAACGCGCGGATTTATAGTTAAACCAATACTTCCGTAAAGCTAAACACCTTGTACAATATTAAATCATCAGAACGAATCTCGTCGAGGTAACGCTTTATTATCAATTATCCGTAAGAATACGCATTTGCATAGAATTTACAAGTTACGCGAACAAAGTTCGTAGCAACTTTCTAAAGAACTCTTAAGTAAAACACGGCCATTTTACAACAAGGAGGCAACGGAATTATCAACCTTCCTTGTAATCAAAATTCTTATCGCAACCGTCTCTCAAGTTTGGCAAAATCGATCGCGGTGAGAACAGCGGTTGCTCGAGGACAGCAATTTTCTCTAAACCCTGCTCTACAAACTTGTCGCGCGCCACCCCCGTTGATAACACGCTCGAAGAAAACAGTATTCTATGTTATATTTCGACTCGAAGAACCGATGTTCTCTAAAATATTCTAAGGCAAGGGTTCTTGCAAATTAATAACGAACGATACAACAGGTACTTTTTATTCAACTAGGACTCCATATAAAAGTTCAAGGTTGTTCCTCAGTAACACGGTCTCCGTTCGATCGTTCAAAATCCTTTCCCAAGATCTGTTTCACGCTGTACTGGTAAATGGCGGCATTGATTCTCTTCAGCCTCTCGATCTCCTCCCTCATCTCGAGCAGCTTGCTGGATTCCAAATTCTCCGACTCCGCGTTATCCACGTCTCCAACATAGGACTCGAACCGTAGGATATCCGGGTTAATTTTATCCCTGGAAACCACTTGGATGACGCTTTGCTTGCCGTCGATATCGTCCGATATCCTCTGCAGATTGGCGACCGTCAGATTTGGCTGAAGATTGGTGACCCTGAAGTTCTCGTAGTTCTTCGCGAAGAACGCTGCGGTGATAGGTCCCTTATGGTCGATGGTCCTGAGGACCTGTCTACTGGCGACGTCCCAGAGGTGCACCTCGCCGGTCGTGGATCCGGAAAGTAAGTATCTCGCGTCGACCGAGGTCGATAATGCCACGATCGTGGACTTGTGGCCTCTGAAAACGACGGTGCCCTCGGAATCCGAGTTATCTCGCACCGTCACATGATGTTCTATTCCACGAGGTGGCTCGTGTAGGTTGAACTTGTAGATACTGCCGTCGGTGCATCCGACAAAGAGGTCGCTCTCGCGGACGCTGAGACAGACCGAGGTCAGAGGTACGTCGAAGACGAGAGTCAACAGTAGGATACCACTTCCTGGCTCGTAGACGTTACAGGTACGGTCCAAGGACACTGTGCACAGTCTTCCTCTGGGTCCAGGGTGACCAAACTGTAGGTCCTTTACTGGCAAGGAATGGTGGGAGAATCCATGCAGAGGCCCAGAACGTTGATCGTTTATCACGCTGAAGAGAGACCACACGAAAACGAGGCCATCTTCGGCACCGCTGGCAAACAAAGAACCGTCGCTACAGAAGGACAGACAATTCACTGCTTGGTAATGCTGCGACAGATGTCCCAGTAGTCTACCGTTGCACACTTGCCAGAGGAACAGCTTCTCCGAGATGGCTGCGACCAGGAAGGCGCCATTCGGCGTACAAGCCAGGGCGGTTACTTTACCCGGTGTAGTCAAACGAAGATTAGACACCGGATTGGGATTGTTTAGAGGCCATACGTGTATTCTAGGTTTCGTGAGGTCTGCACCGATGATGTAGCTGTCGCCCAGCAATTGCAGCGTGCCCTGTGCCAACGCTCCAGCGTGTTTATATGTCGACAAGGTAGAACCTGTGCGAGGATCCCACGATGCTGCGCTCCAATGTTCACCGGTGCTATCGCTCGTCAGAATCACTTCCCTCATATTAGCAATCTGTGACATTTTTCTGTCGTTGTGCTTTAGTTGTCACCTCGATTTTCACATGGCAATTTCAAATTTCCCGTATGCACGTGCAGCAAGGTTAGGTATCCACCATAAACTAGCGCCATACAAGAAACGCTGCCGCGTCTCATTTTTCTACCTGGTCTAAACCGCCAATCAGCTGATAAGAAAATAATCCAGTGTTTTTGTTTAACACATTGCTCCCAGGTTATAAACAATAATAAATCCTGCGGTAATCGCGTGAAAATTCTTGGATTCTTCGATTTTTCTGGAAGGGGAAATGATTTTTAATATGCAAGTTGAACTGCGAATGTAAAATGGCGACAGTCTTCCGCTGAAAAGCAACCTTGTGGTTGTTTTTATTTTTGTATTACTATATGTATTATAAGAAATAAAGAATTTAACATGGACACTTGGTTTACCTTTATTTATTGATTTCTATTTTGTTGCTTGACGAATATTGGAGAGATTGTTTGATAAATTACGTCGTACATTCGTGCGTCCAGACACGAATAGTCGTTTGTATTCCTCGTCTGACCTTGATCGTGATCGGATGACATAATTCTATTTTTTGGGGAACGTATATCCTAGTGATTCCGTGTGCATCCGCTTGTTTGGTTATGTTATGTTGATTCCCACCGAGGTATTTGACGTGATTCGCTAACAAAAACAAACGCCGAGGTATTCAATCGCGAGGCATAAAGTTGTTCCAATTTTCTCATGGGCTTTATCGACGATGAATTGCAAGAAGTGTCAAAACTCTGTCAAAATGTTGTCGAAGGTAGTCGCCTTGTCTCCTGTGTGCACACAATGGTGCGAGTGGAAATAGCGTAAGTTCGAAGACGACCACAATTGTATGAACCGTTTTTTAAATATGTTTTTTCAACCGCAGGAAAACAAAGTTCAAAACGATCGTTGCGTGCATCCAGTTCTCAAAAGACTATCCTCACAATCCACTGTTGGTTGAACTAAAAAGTAAAACTCTGTCGTCTAAACTGCTCGATGGATTAACAGAAGTTTGCGAGAAGGAATGCAAGAAACTCTTGGGAAAAGCACAGGTGAAATTATTGTCATTCTTCCTCTTGAATATATAGTCTCCTGGATTTCTGATTTAATTCCATGGTTCCTTTCGTTGCAGGTGCTTCCCATGTTGAAGCTGATCCGTAACTTCATAGATGAGAATCCACTGATCTGCTGTTACGATGAAATTTCTACCCTAAAGAAAATTTTGGAGAACGACGATGAATTAAAGTTGAAACAGAAGTATTCTTGCATCTACTTGAAGATTCAGCAAGGATTATACTATCTCAAAGCCAAGATTGAAATACCAGATGATTATCCGGTTGATTGTGTAAAGTATGTGTTAATGAACAGTTTGATATGCGTGTATAGAGGCAGCAGCTAAAGTTTTGTTATGTTCATCTTAGATTGGAAGATGCAGATACAAATTTCCCTCCACTGTTTACCCGATATTTCTTGGGCCAAGGTCGAGAGTTAGGTAGACAGTGTGTGGAGCCACCATTAAACAAACAGTCACAGAAAACTCCATTTGCACCATCACCTTCATTGAACATTGTTGCTTCCTTTCTTATAAGGTAATTCAATGAATATTTCTTACCAAGATGCGATGAGCCTTCATTGTGTTTTCTCTTTTTTATTTAGGTCTGTGAAGAAATTGCCACAAGAGCATTGTCAATCCTGCAAACAGAAATGTTTGCCAACAAACCCAGAGGAAGCAGAAACCAACGGGAATGCAAATATGCATATAGAGAGATTGTACTGTGGTCATTTGTTCCACTTACATTGTCTTGTGACATACATGAAGACTCCTCCATTCCATGGTAATAAATTGTATGTTATATTTGTGACCTATGTATCGTAAACAAACTATTCTGTTATTGCCACAGGGGGTAAGAAATGTCCAACATGTGGAAAACGCATTTACCATGACAAGTGGGCAATAAGCGACAAGCTTGCAGAGGATCGTTGGGCACACCAGCAAGCCAGAGCAAGGGAGTTAGCAGAAGTAGCTGATTTCTTTAATTGAAACATGTTTCAATTGAATTTTATCACAGAAACTGGCACAAGTTCTGCCACAAACGCGATTGCCCTGAGAGGTTAGGCAAGGAGTAATTATAATTAATAAATTTAAAATACAGTATGTTGCAACATTCGAAAACGAATGTTCATAGGCCAGTCAAAGAGAAGGTATTTTTAATACCATAAAGTATATTATATCCATTATATTTATATCATATTTCAATGGATTATGAACAGATTGCTTGATTCGTGGTGCTAATATAAAACAGTTTGTATTTATCGTTTGATTCACCTGTCCGAGGTCGATTTTTCGAGCTAATAACATAACAATATCGCATATTATATTATTTTCTATTGTAAGCATTCGATTGATTTGTCGAACTTCTCTGTACGGTAACTAAGTTTTTATAGCGTTGTACAATCGGAGAATTTCACAGAAGAAACATAAGCGTACATGGTAAGTTTTATATCTGAATTTGTACCTCGAAGTACTTGTACGATTTCTTTTATATTACATATACAAAATAAGGTGTGATTTGAAAATCAGTGTTGGACCGCAATTAAAAATAAAAATAATTGATAATGAATTCATAGTTATCGAGTGTTTAGGGACTCACCGATACGTTCAGGTGTCCTCGGACCGTTACGAAGAAATCGACATGGGATTTGACTTTATTCTTAGTTGAAGAGTAATTGTCGTCTCCTCTCTTTTAGTACATCTTGTAGAGAAGTATTTTCTGAAGCTGTCCAGCCCTTTTCAACACTAAATCAACGATTTCTTCTTCAATTAAAATATTAATTACTTCGGAAGTTGTGTCCTCTTCTGCCTGGAGTAGCCCGCGAAATCGTTTGTGATCGATCAATTGACCCCAGTGGTCGTAGCGCCGCGCGCGGGAAAATTTAAACGCTCTATGCGTCCAAAAACGGTAAATTTGAATTATCTGGCTATTGATGATACAATCATCGATAACTGTTGGGACTGGGCATTTTCAACATTACGATTATTAACAAATTCTTTTATACAAAGAACTGCATTGAAAAACTGTTTTTAACGATATTTGTTATACTTTAATATTGTTGTGCGGAATGTACTTACAATTTTCTTTGTAACAATAAATATATTTGATGGGGACAAGCTCGACGTGTCTAATTTGTTGCGACAAACAATATATTTGTCTCGTTTAGAATAAGCTTAGTACATTAGTAATAATAAGTAGAAAAATATTTTATAGATCTTTATATATTTAAATTTTTAAGCGGGACACAGTTTTGTTATCGATAATGAAGAATATTTTGAATAGGTAAGTTCCTGTTGAACATGTTAACTATAACTTCGCGAAGCTAGTACATTTATCCAGCTAACTGTATACATATACGTATATATATTCGTTCATTGCCGCATGTATTTGTGACCGTGGTTGTGACATATTGATCCTCGGTACCGACTACGGCGATCCTCTATTTATCTCGGTCCTGTGCTAGCTTGCACACTGCTATTTCTGCGAACATATTTTCATTTATCCCCTAGTTTGTCTTTCCTTAACGCGACAGCTTTCTACGAGCTCCATAGCACAGCAAACTATATTTCACCATAGAAACATACAAATCTATACTACAATTAACTTGAAAAAAAGATTCTGCAATAAAACAGCTGAATTTAAAAAGAATTCTTTTAAAACCATTCTACTGCATTTGTCGTTCATTTAATTCCCGACCAAAAATTCCAGCGCGGGGAATTTAAATTTTCAAATTTCCAAAGAAACCTCGGAGCTGCTGAAAAATTGTGAAACGTTGATAGTCTGATAGAAACAATCGTGTAATTGTCGCGACAATCGATTCTGATGTCATATTATGATCGCGACGAGTGCATCTGGCTTGATTAACCGAGGCGTCTAATTACTTTAACACGACCGGCGAAGTTCTTCGCGTAGACACACGTGCTCGGCTCTGGCAGACAGCCTGTCAGACTAATTCCCAGTTATCGATTCCACGCATACGTGGAAACGCACCGTTGTGTTGCATTCGTAGGGTGGGTAAAGTACGTACTTCTTACACGCCAGTTCCTCGAAATGTGTTATGGGAAGCGGTCACAGTAATCCTTCATTTTCTCCTTCGCCGACGACAGTGCGATTCTGAAATTCTAGCTTCGATCGTTCACCGTTGCATACCCTAGAGAAACTTGGTGTACCATCGAGCCGAAGCTTTTTTTGACAATTAGAAGAAGCTAATAAAAGAACAAGGGATCGCGAAGGGTTGGGATTTAGGTTGGGCGAAGGCACTACGTAGTCCAGCCTGACCTACTCGAGCACAACGCTAACTTACTTCCACCCTGCCTGGAACTAATCGCGATGCTATTTACATTGGATTCTAGGCGTGTCGGAGAGCAAACGCGACCTGTGCTGCTAGCGATAACGGTCTCTCAGTCGTGCGACACCTATGCAGGTGACTAGACTCATCAATTCGGCCGTCTATCCGCAAGGCTTGCGTTCTAGAAAAAGCCCCGCAGAAAGAACGCAAACACCTTCTCGACATTTTACGTAGAACGTTCTTGTTATCGCACCGAGGACCTCCTGGTTGACCCGTTTTCCCAACAGGAAACACTAAATCCTCAACGGAACTAAACGCCTAAGCGATAAACCAGTTGTCCTGAATAGCGTGCCCGGCCCTCGGCGAATCCGTGGATCCCGTGTAGCCGGCCAAAATTTTTCGAGATCGTCCTTGTGTGCCGATCCAGGGGCCCTCCCCCTCTTACCCCACGTTCTGCACGTACCAGGGTCGGATTATACATACGATACACCTATAATTGCACGTAGGGCAGCTTCGTCGTAACGCTTCATGGATCGATAGCCGGGAAATGGCCGGAAGCCAAGTCCGGCGACGTCGTTTCGAGTTTTGCCGTTGTCACCGTATGGGACCTAACCCCTTTCTTGAACGTCCCACTTGTATCGGTCATCCCCCAATGCCTCGGGAACCCCTTCCTACGACTCGGCGTTTCCTTCTAGTCCGAGCTGACCTCCCCTCCCGCCTTCCCGGTCCTTCCACGATGAATGAAAGGAACCGCGCACGTCGTGGACACCGCGATCCATGTCCTGGGGATCGTTGGAATGTTTTTCAGGAGGATTAGCCGCGTTTCCCGCATCGGGGCTGGTCGCGACAATCGCGAGTGGGCTGTAAAACATCAGTTTTTTCACCTGCTCCCTCGAGAGGCCATTGTTTGGCCTCCTTTATGCGCTCAATCATCGATGTTCGAATCACGCGATCCGGGCTGCGCGCAGCCAGAAGCCGCGCGGGGTGCCATTTATCCCGGCTTCTTTAAATCCTCAAGGGCGGCCTTGGAAAACAACCCCCGGCGATATCGAAATCGAAATATGCCGCTGTGTTTAACCAGCAGGGTGCACCGGGGCACGGCCGGCACCGAATAATATACGTATTGTTTCTTTTTTCCGATCCGCAGTTCAGCCGGCTCATTGTCGAGGGAATTTTTAGCTCGCTCCAGTTTCAAGGTCACACGCCGCCATGCCTCCTCGTTTCTTTTTAGAGGAGATCCAGCGAAGGTTTTTTTTTCCCCCAAGGAGGAAAGAGAAACGGGTTGCAGAGGGTGAATCATCCCCATGGTCAAGGATAGCGAGTCGAATGCGCCAGGGTGGTCACCAAGGAGACACATCAAAGGTGCCGGCACGGCGGAACCAGCCGACCATTCAGTTTCGCGAGAAGGTACCTTTCCAAAGAGCAATGGCAGTCCCCTCCAGGCTTCCAGGGAGCGATTCCTTATCCTGGGGATCTGAAAGGCGACGGCTGGGCTGCCGGGCAAGGAAAGAAAGGTGGACGATGGCGCGTGCCACACGAGGGGTCACCACACGGAGGATCCTTTTATTTTGCAGAAGATCGGCCGAGCGCGTGACACGAGCGCGTCCACGTATTCCTTTCACCGGGAACAATGGGGTCGTGTCCGAAGGACGTATCACCTCACAGCCAAGGGTAACCGGCACCGGTAAATGATCCGTGAACGCAGCTGCGTGTGTCTTTCCGCGAAACTTTCTTCCTTCCATCGACAGATCCGCTGACTCTCGGTCCATTCACGAGGACCCGATTAAACAACAATATCTTGCGGCTTTGTAAGTAGAACAGATGCAATAAGCGTATACACAGTCCACCGAATGAACGTACTGGCTCGAATTATAGTTGATACGACTAAGAGAAACTGCTCGGTCAACTATATTTTCTCCATGATCGATAATATACAGTAGTCGACAAATATATGTGGAGACCATTTAAATCGGAATAACTTTTCTAATATTGGATCAGACGAATTTTTCTCAGATGTCAGACGGACTAGTAGGCTTGATAATGTATAAAGAAATTTTTGCAAAAATAGCGATTGATTGGAGTGACAATGAAAAATATAAAACGTCACTTTCATTAAATTTTTAATTTTAGCATATGAAAATTTAAACGATATATTTCTTAGGTCTCCGTAAGTTATTACATGCAGCCTGAGAAGTTCATCAGAATCGCTTGAAGCAGATATACAAGTGATAGGTGTATGTTTAAATAAACAACTTGGAAAATATGATTTTAAAATTCTTTTTATCTTTATTCGATTAGTATTTTTTTAAGCGAATTGTCTTACGCGAATTCTCTTACATTTTAAAAACTTCACATGTTTAATTTTAATAATAAGTCATTAATTGAGTTTCAGTATACTTCGATAAATATAATGTTAATTGTGCTTGAAAATAAACTAAAATCACAGTAATTGGTTACGCCACATTAATTGACTCCATTATCCCATTTATTGTTACAAAGACAATTGTAAGTACATCTTGCACAATATTAAAATAGAAGAAAGTCTCTATAGCTATCAACGATCATATAATCGAATAATTTGAATTCATCGTTTTTGAACTTACATAGCGTTCGAATTTTCCCGCGAGTGGCGCAGCAATCGCATTGCGAAAATCTGCGCGCTTCTTAGATAAAGGACGTTACCGCTAACGAAATAATTAGTGTTTTAATTGGGAAAAAACACATATTTAGTGATAAAAAAGTGCTCCACAACTTCGGAACATACTCTTCTACAAAATCTACCAAAAGGCACGAGTCGGCAATTACTCTTTAACGAAGAATATAGTCCAATCTCATGTCGACAATCATAACCGTTTGAGAACACCTGAACGTAACGGTGAGTCCCATCTTATTGTTATATATAATATAAAAGAAATCGTACAAGTACATCGAGGTACAAATTTAGATACAAAAATTACCGTATACGGTTATGTTCTTGCTTAGTTAGTATATGTAAGTTCGACAAATGAATCGAATTCTTATAATAGAAAAATTAATTTTGGACAGGTAACTCAAACGATGAGTATAAAATGTTTTATATTAACTGAAAACAGTTAATATAAAACTTTATATATTTACTTATTTTACTTATTTTATTTATGCGAAAAGGTATCTAATATTTAAAAATTATATAACCATACCTCAGTAATAGAGACCATATTATTGGTTGCCATGACAACCGATTCAAACAGACTTTCGGTGGGGATAAAAAGATAATTTATAGGCTACCGATCGGTAGAGTGTAAACATCACGAATCCAGCGATATTTATAATTCATTGAAACATGATATAAATATAATCGATATAATATACTCTATAGTATTAAAAATACTTTCTTTCCGACCAGCCTACCACCATTCGTTTTCGACTGTTGCAACGTACTATATCACAAGTAAGTTCTTTCCATATTTATTAACTGATTAAATTGACTTACAAATGTTTCGATCAGCAAGTCATTTATTTTAATTCAAACTTCAGGTGTCAGGAATACTTGTCATAGTATTACAAACCGGAATTAATAGATTTCAATTGAGTCCCATCTAATTCCCTTCTTCTGGCAGAATGTGACAAGATAATGCAAACAAAACAATCGGTCACATGTCCATACCTGCATTTTCATAGACCTGGTAAGATGATATTATGTCTAGTCAATAATCTGCGATATTCGGACCGACCAGAAAGCTGTTATTTATCCAATGGCATCAGGACCTCCCGATGCAAGAACCGTGAAATAAATTAGTCGATTCGACATGAATAGGCGGTGACGTTGGAGGCTCATTAATGGTCCATTCGGGGGTGCGGTATAGGGTGTCGCGCAACTGCATCGGGCCGCGCAATGAAGCTAGCGGCAAGGCCCAAGAAGCGGGGAGCCGCAACAACAAGTTGCAACCACCTGGCGAGGGTAAGGCCGGCCACCCAGTGGCCTCCAGGTGCTCTGGAAACCCCCTGCCCCGTCCAGCGTGCCTGCTGGTAATGGTAACGCGGACGCGTCACTGCCCAGCTAGGCCAGTAAACGTCAGACAACGCCAGTAAAGGCCAGAAAATGCCAGCAAAGGCCAGTAAACACCAGCGAAGACCAATAAAGCCAAAAGAGGCCAGCAAAGCTGGTAGAGGCCGGCAAAGTCGGGAAGGCCAGCAAAGACGATCGAGCCAGGAGCCGTACTGATCTTGAAGAGACGAGACGCGGGCCAGTCCGCTTCTCTTTTCCTCCGTCGCGTTTCCTTATCCTTCTCTCTCGCTGTGGCAGAGGGCAACGGTATCGTTCTGGAACACGCGCGAATCAACGTTCCAAAATCGATACGTACATCTGCCGCAACGTAGAGTCTATTGACTCCTCTCGCCGCTGCTCCGAGGCATCTCCAAGGCGACTCGGAGAGGATGGAACGCGCGTCCTGCTTTCCACGAAATTTGATAGGGAGACGGGCAACCAGCCCTCCTGGTTCAACCCTGTGCACGCCTCGTTTTATCGGCGTCGTACGGTTTAACGGCCGGCCCGGACCATTTCCGCGGCATTCGCCGGTAGTTACCGAAATTAGTGGACACCAACGTGGACGTTGGTTCCCCGCTTACTTCTGTTATGCAACCTCCCGCGATATTACCCCGGAATGGGAGGGGTCGCTGGGCATCGAAGACATCGGGACGGTGTAGAAATAATCGATACCCTTAGCAAATAATTCTCAAAGTGCCATTCGCTAGAATGGGGTTAGCTTTGCAAATTGAAAGCTAACTAACTAGTCTGGAGAGAGAAATGTGTTCTTTCAACCCCGGTACAATTGAGGACGCCGATAGGAGCTTCGAAAATTTGCTTCTTTGTACGCGCCCATGGACGCCCAGTAAATTTCATTGGAATATATTATTATCATTATTATTGAAAGAGTATGTAATACAGTTGATCAAATGCGCAATATATAAGCACGTTGTTCGCAGTATAGTTTACGATTGAACCATCATATGCCGTGTATACGTACATATATAAAAATCTGCCGTAGCCATAACGTGAACACCATCAGAACACTGGTCGGAGAGATATTCTTGAACTCGACGGCCTGCTTCGATATTCGGATGGACGTTTTACATGCCCTGTCGGGATCGTTTTGCGGCGGTCAAGCTTTCCGCGAGGATTCGCGGAGCATTTTGCGCGTGCAAGCGCTAGCGAAGTGTGTGCCAACGGGGAGAATCGAGCAAGAAGTTAGCAGTCAATTTTTATGGAACGCGGACAGCTGTAGGATCGTAAGTGCACCGCAGCGATAATTCTGTCGACCCGAACGCGTTGTTATCATGTTAATGCCTCGCTAGGCAAAGCCTTCGTCTCGATCTTTCGGTCATCGGCGAACCATTCCTGCCGCAGAAAATCAGCGTAAATCAAATTCTCCGACGCAGGCCATTCGCCGGTTAGCCAAAATCGAGGCCTCTCGATCTACTAGTCGGTGCGCGTGGACAATTAGTGCAAGACGATCGGCGAATTGCAGTGTCGATGGGTATTAATTTCCGAGATCGATGACGGCGTCACCCGATACCATCGTCTGCAAGGCACCATCCATCCAGCGAACTGTAAAAAGGGAATACGTATCCGTTCATCGGCGAGGAAAAATTGTAAGGGACGCATATTGGGCAGGACATTGAAATTATTTCATTCTACGGAGCCGATCTTAACGCCGTTATTAACCCTTTGCATTACAATTTCTTTCACAAATCATTGATTAATATTTGTTCCCGACTGACAAACTCTTCTGCGATCCAGATCATTTATATTTATTGTTCGACAATCTATGCTTCGATGCTTAAGAAGCTATTGATTTATTTTTCTCATTTTTATTCCTCATTTGATGAACATTCATACTTAGTAGACCACGTTCGAAATTTTCATAATCAGTCTGACACGATATTGTATGCCAAGGGGTTAAATATCTCATTAATATCGTCGCTCTAACAAATGAATTTCCCGGTATACGCGTGGATCGTATCTCTAGCGAGACCAACGAATCTCTGCTCTTGCATTCGACGAGGTATTTAAAATTGTTACTCCGAAGGGTAGAAATTCTGTTTTACAAACGAGACATCTCTTACGTTCTCACCAGCGTATCCCTTACAATTTCAGAAACGTGGCCGGCGGTCCAATCATCTCGGAGTAGGGTATAATCGAAACGTATCACCGCAATAACGGAGCAATTAAACCAAAAACGCTTCTCCGGTTATTTATCTATCGGTCCTAAACAAAACCGTCCCTTTCATGCCGTCTCTCCCCTACGCGTACAAGACAGACAGACAGTGAGTGTTACGTGTGGGGCAGAATTCGTTGGAGGGGGTTAGGGGCTAGACAGAGAACCAGGAGAGCGAGAGAAAAAGAGAGAGAGAGAGAGAGAGAGAGAAAACCGTAGAACGTGGTAGGGAGCTGGAGCAAGGAGGGGCGAGGGTAGAAGAGGAGAAACGGCCGGTTGGAGAGAGGGAGGCAGGGAGCTGGAGCGAGAGGGTGGGACACGGCGGAAGAGGGAGCGAGAGAGAGGGTGGGACGGTTGATGGCACAGGTCGCGGGGGTGGTTTCGAGACGTCGCGTTGCGGGGCATCGATTTCGGGCCAGGCCGATGGCATCGGCGGGGCATCGAGGGGGTGTCACGACGTGGTAAGCGCGTCGCGGCGCTGCTGCTGCCACTGGCGGCAAGCAGAAATCCAAGCGAGCGAGCGAGCGAGCGTGGCGAGGCGAGGCGAGGCGAGGCAAGCGAGGCGAGCAAGCGAGAACCGCTTCTATCGTTCTGGACTCGGGACACATTCTCCTGCGTAGCGAGGGCTCGACGAGAGCCCGACGAGAGAGAAAGAGCTCGCGTGCGCGCAGAGCGGAGAGAAGTTTGCGGCCGGCACGAACTCGCCACGGAGGTAGCCGAACCTAGCAGACCCGACGACGATAGACACTGCCGCGTCGCCGCGTCCCTCTGTCAGCTAGAACGCTGGCGGCGTTCACGTTTCGCAGGGGTACGGAGGCTTTTCAGCGTGTGTCCGGTCAGTATACGTTCAAGTGCCCGCGACGACGGATCTCCTAATCCTTCCGAGCAATTCTCTCCTTATCGATAGCGACTCTTCGCCGCCTATACTATCCTCTTCAGCGTATCTCTTTCTTTTTCAAATCGAAGGGAAAGATTGCGGGAGACAGCCGGGCGTCGGAAGAACCGCAAGAACGTCGGGAAGCGTCAACGGTCTCTGGACGGCGTGCGGCTCCGAATGCGAGGTGCAAGCGGATGCGCCGGTGCACCAGCAGCTGCAGCTGCCACTGCCGCTACTACCGCCACTGCTACCAGCAGACCGCCGGTGCTGCTGCTGTCGCCGCCGCTGCCTCTGCCGCTGCCACCGCTGGTGCTGCTGCCGCTGGCAGAGCCTCGCAGAGGTGTCCACCTCGTGGCAGTCGACACTTCCTACCGGACGGTGGTAGTGTCCAGGCGCGCTGG
Organism: Augochlora pura; assembly: GCF_028453695.1. Classification (NCBI taxonomy): domain Eukaryota; kingdom Metazoa; phylum Arthropoda; class Insecta; order Hymenoptera; family Halictidae; genus Augochlora; species Augochlora pura. Next base: position 16,279,699 of record NC_135776.1, on the reverse strand, counting down.
ACACACGAGCTGCAGCCGGTCGCTGCTGCTGCTGCTGTCGTTGCTCATCGAGCGTAAGGATTAAGAGAGGCACGAGCAGGGGACGAAAGAGAAGGAGGAAGAAGAAGGTGGTCGCTCGGACGGTGCGGTCTCGTGTCGTCTCGTAACTCGTTGTTCGTAACTTCGTAACTCGTTACCGTCACGTTTCGTTATTTGTCGTATCGGTGTGTCTCGTCTGCGGGTAACTCGAGGTTCGCGAGCATCGTGCCCGTTCATTTGGTCCGAGTTGGTGGTTGGAATTTCTCGAGAAGCGAACCGAGGACGGAACGGTAGCCATAAAGGGCCGAGGAAAGGGGTTTCCTCGGGGTTGGAAGGAAAGAGTGCGACGAACCCTTCCTCCCTTCACGAGGCGCACCACTCTCGCATACTGACGCGCGACGTGTCGCCGGTAATATAGCGTGCGCGCTTTCGTTTAGAGGGTTTCTTCCCTCCGACAACGTCGTCGCCGTCGTGGTCGTTGTCGTCGTGGTCGAGGAAGAAGAGAAGCGTGCCGGGAGTACACGCGGTGGTGTCTCCTCTTCACCGTCGAGTTTCTTTTTTTCCGTCGACGCACGGGGTGGAATTTCGTGCGCCTTCCGCTTCAACCAGCGACACATCGCCACCGGTGCGCTGGGGGACACAGTGACAGACAGACAGGGAGAGAGAGACAGAGAAAGAGAGCGAGAGAGAAACAGGGAGAGAGAGAGTGAGAGGGAGAGAGAGAACGAGAGAGAGAGAGAAGGAACAGAGACGGAGACACACGCTTGGACGCGAATTTTTCGGAGATGGAAAGCGACATGAAAACACCGGAAATCTATACCGAGGCACAGTGAGAGCAGGAGAAGCAACGCGCTCGCGTGCTGTACGACCATAAACAAGAGCAGTGCGGACGCACACGACGGACCACGGGTCTCGAGCGGGTTGGTTTGAAATTCGAACGCTCCGCGGAACTGTTACGTGATTGTCTCTCCGCAGGGAGAGAAGAGTAGTGCGGCTGATACTGAACCTGCGACACAGGTAACGGAAACAGAAATACGCGTCGCGGATCGTCGAGAAAAGAAGGCCAGGGAGGAGAGAGAGAGAGAGAGCGAGAGAGAGAGAGAGAGAGAGAGAGAAGAGGAAGAGAAGGAGGAAGAAAACGAAGACGAAGACGTCGAAGGAGAAGAAGTGATTATTATTTGGTGTGCTGGTGGTGCTGGTACTCGGTGGAGCCAGGTCGTGGTGATGCCTCGCGGATCTGCTAGATCGCTGGGTGTCGTAGGTTCGGACGCCTTGGGTGCAGTCCCGGTCACGTACCAGGGTGTTGCGAGGAGGATACGCTGACGAGTGCAGCCCCTGGTGGCACGGCAGTCGTCGCTCCTGCAGGCCATGTATTACGGTCCGGTAATCGACCGTACCGGCAGCAGCTGCAGTGCCAGCGACCTTCAGCAGCCGCGATCACCACGTCGACGCGGTGCCGCGACGACCGGCGTCCTACCCGAGGACGCCGACTCCGAGGAGGAGCAGCATCTGTTCCACCGTCTATTCCAGCGAAGGGTCGAGGAGCCGGCGTACGTAGTCCTCGACGTCCAAACGCCAACGTGCACCGCACCGGCCGACCTCTGTCATGTTTCACGCGGCGGTTCATCCCGTGCCGGTCAAAGGCCAGGTAGAAGACGGCCCGGCGGGTACGCGGTCAGGATACTCGTGCTCGCCGCGGCCGCTGCCTTCCTCGCACTCGCCGTCTCACCGGGTGAGTACACCTTCTTCTTACTCTACCATCTCGATCCGATTCGAGATCTATCTCTATCCACGAATACGCCGAACATGTTTTAACGCAACCGCGATAATAGCATTGCTATCTATCCGCTTAGTCGATTTCTTGTGTAATTGCACGCGGTTGTTGACGATCCAGCAGGAACGGAGGTCTGCATTCATTGCAGAGGTTACGTATCGATGCCGGTGCACGCCGAGTAAGTCATCGGACTGGCCGACTGCCCCGCGAGACTCGTCAACTTGCTCGTTTATTAGCGTTTTTACGTCGAGCCAAGTTACCTCCAGCAGCTTGCAAATAAATTCTCACCGTGTACTCCGTGTACGGACTAGACGTTTGTTACGTAGATGTTCGTATTTCTTAATAGAGCTCGAATCTGCGAATGCTATTTACGCAGACAGGGAAAGGAAGCATTTAATTGGTCGCGATACGCGCGCGAATAAAATCGCGATCGAGCAGAGACTGAGAGAGAGAGAAAGAGAGAGAGAGAGAGAGAGAGAGAGAGGGAGACAGAGAGAGAGCGCGCTGGATTTCCGCAGTCGCGTCGGGAAAAGTCGAGTCAAGGGGTGAAAGGACGATTGTACCGCGATTACGTCTCCCGAAGTGGTTCTCCTTTCGGCGGGCAACCCTTCCCGTCAGACATCTGGAAGGATGATGTTCCTCGCGCTCGTCTAAGTGGGCGCTCACGGAAAGTAAACAGCGGGGGCCGACGCTCGCGAAAAAGACGAGAGAAATATTCGCGGCATGTTGGCGCCTGCACCGTGTCCACTCGGGCATGCAGATACGCGTATTATTAAAATGCTGCCCTGTTTCGCGACTCCCCGGCGATCCTCGTCCTGCCGAGCTTGACCACCGCGAGCCGGCTTCGCATAACAAAGCCGGCACACTGCGGTCCCCGTCCTCGCGAGAATGCTCGGGGATCCTAGTTGTCAAATTGGGTGAAATTCATTAGGAGGAACGTAGATAGGACGGAGCACTAATTGCGGATGATTCGCAGCCAGCGCTCGCACAGAACCTAGGCGTGTACATTCTGCTTTTTAGGTCGGCTTCTTACTCGAAGAACCACTCAAGCAAGTCTGACAGTGACCATATGACGCATTGCGTCAAAATCCAGTGCCGAGGTAACTGTTGCGCGAGATCCGCTCCGTTTGCCCGTTCTGTAAGCCTTCCGATCGATTCCTTTTCTTTTTCTCCACTCCCTCTCTCCCTCTCTCGCTTTATCTATCTATCTGTCTATCTGTCTCTGCTTCTCTCTCGTACGCACGCTCTCTTTCCTCTCTTTCTCTGTCCCTCTATTTTTCGCGTCAGTCCCTTCCGAATACGACCGCCCACGGTATTGTTTCGAACGAATGCCTGATGAGGAATCGATCTTCCGGTGGTCGCGTGGCTTTCTGCTCGTACATTACCCGAAACAGCAAAATATTTCGCTCTGATAGGCGGTTTTGCGAACCACGGGCTCGTTCGTGTGTTCGATTTTGTGCACTGGAAGCTACGAGTCGCTCTCCGTGGATGCGATCGATGCAAGGGCACGCTCGGTTTCTGCAAATCGTCTCAAGGGAAAATCAACTTCTCCCTTGCCGCAGAAATTCGAACGGGAAAATCCTCTCCGTTTATTGAAAATCACCTTCTACGATCCAGGAGAACGCTCTATCGTTATCATCGATCCTGCGCGAGAGTCTCGAACGGCACGCGGTGATCTATATTTATATAACAATCGCAGCATTTAATAATACACGCACGGTTGTTTCGGTTGCAATAGGATAGCGGAGCTGGTTACTGTGGGTTAACCATTTGCTGTGCCTTTGGCTTATTTTCCGGTTTAGTTAATTTTACATTTGTCGCATGTTCAATTCTTTAAAAGAATATCAAAGAATGTTAAAGGAATATCAAAGAATGTTAAAGGAATATCAAAGAATGTTAAAAGAATATCAAAGAATGCTAAATGAATGAAGAAAATGTAATGTCTTATTATGTTGGATATGAATATTGGTGCATCAATTTTGGAATCGCAGCGAATATAGTACAGAACAAGTTGCGACACGTGCATGCGAAAACGGAAGTAATATATTCTTGAAAAACAAAAGTTTATATATAGAAAAGGTTTTACATAGTCGCCGCGTCAGCGTGCCAAACTTTATTAACGTAGAATTCGGCGGGGCATCAAAAAACATTTGACAATTACAAAAATGATAAAAACATATTCATCAGAATTGATAGAAATAAATCACACTATTGAAACGACTGCGATAATAAAAACTCTACGCATTTAAATGAATTAAGTCTCGTCCCTATTACGAGTTGCGTATAACATTATCGCATAGTCAAACATTAAGTTAACCATAAATTAATTAACCTCTTCAGAGATCCTAACACACACGTGTACGTTTAGTTGTGGCTATCCTAAGTGCAAAGAAGATGATAAACGAAACCATCTGATAAAATCAAATAAATGAAAAATAAAGAAATTACGTAGATTTTTCGCTGTCATAAAAATTCATCCCTGAAGAGGGCAGCGATGCAACCTTGCTTCACTACCCCAATTCCAATGAATTTTTAACCACCGATTGGCCTGTACGGAGTCATTCGAGGAACACAGTCTCTCACGCGTTACGGGGGGCCTCCGCGATTGCAAATGAGACGATTTTGCCCCCCTCGGTGGGTTCTAGGGTTAATACAGCCTATAACCCGTGGAACAGGGATCAGTGTCCGGTTCACGGTGGTATTTCCCGTGGAAACGGCCCGGTCGGTATCGCGGGGCCCGTGTTTTCCTTGGTCCTCTCCCTGCTCCCCCCCGGATTCGTCTGTGACTCGTTCCGGTCGAAACGTGGCGTGTGGCCCGTAGACATCGCCGAGCCGCACCCACGCGCGCTATTTATCTCGTCGTCTGCCGAAGCCAAGTGCCAAGAGTGTATTTTTTCGCATACCGTGACCCCCTCCTCGGCCCTCCTCGGTCCTCCTGTCTCTCGATGTCTCTCGCTGTCTCTCCTTCTTTTTCCACGTCTCCCGTCTCTCGCCTCTCCCTGTCCAACCGCGTTCATTCTTCTTCTATTCGTCTATCCTGTCTATTTCCGTTCGGTCTCTCTATCCGCTTTCCATCTCGCCGAACCCCCCTTTCGCCGCCTCAGCCCCCCCTGTCGCCGCGCGTCTTTTCCATGATTTACAAGGAAACACGGGCCAGACGAAATAGTGTCGAAGGAAACGGTGTGCTGCCTACCCGGCACTTCTTAAATTTAGATATTTTCGAGCAGGAACTCCTCGGCCCCCCTCCCCCTCCCCCTCCCCCGTGCGATTTAGGAGCGCAGGGATGAAAGCGTGATAAAGCTTCTCTCTCTCTCTCTCTCTCTCTCTCTCTCTTTCTCTCTCTCTCGGATCGGCTCGTGGCCTTGGCGCGGAATCTTCTGTCTCAATGAGGCCCCGCGATCCAACAGCTTCTGCGTTTCCAGACTCTTTCGGTTATTTTTCCGTTCGAGAGATTTTTCTTTCAAAGCGTCGCCACCAACGTTGTTAGTGGAGAATTTTGTGCTTCGGGTGTAAGAGTGCAACGAATTGTCAAGCAAAGAATTTTATGACTTGGTCGTAAGGGTGCGACGAATTGTTAAAAGTTCTGTTCTCGTTCGGAAGCGACGATATGGAAAGTTTGTTACGGTGGGAAAGCCGACAGAGAGGACTGGAGGCCCAATTAGGAATCGTCGCCGCGATTTTATCTGGAAAATGGGAAGCTCGAATCATGGTACGATCTCTAGGCACGGTTCAGTAGTTCCGCGAACGTTGGCCAGCACGTGTCGCACCCACGTTGCGTCGCGATAGCGTGAGTGAAATGATTCTGGGAAATTCCTGCTTTCCGTGCTTCGGGGTTGTCACCCTGACGGTTCGAAAACTGTCGATTCTTCATCTTTGATTTTCTTATGGGATACTTCGAACGTCTCACGATTGAACGGGGAGTTTAAAGGGTATTACTTTATCAGAGAGTAACATTACCTTAAAGCTTCTTTCGTTTTTTCAAAAGCATATTTTTCAATCATCTAACATGTTAGTTATTTAATTTGTTATAAGCAGTTAAAGTTGATCTTTTGGGATTGAGGCAGCTGCTTTATCCTCAAAGTTTGACCATTTCTATTAAAATTTTTAAAAATACGAACGTTACATTTTAGACAATAATTTCGAGAGAATAACTTCATCTTTTTCTACAATTTTTATTCTTATATTGAAAACAATGCCGAAACTTACATTTACATTCTCTTAGAAATACTAAATATTTCATTCAGCCGATTTTTGTGTAAAATAAAAACGATCTGCGCCAATTGCAAGGAATAGAAGCTGAATAGCAAGTTCTTTCTGTCACTGATAATTCCAATAACACTTATTAATTCCTTCAATCTCTCTATCGTGTTAAATCCCAACTTCTCAGTCTCACCATAAATCCAAATCATTCCCAGCCTCCTAATTACCTTTAACAAAATTCTTTAAAACACTAGCTATTTTTTAATTATTTAAGACGGTGTCCACTGTCAGTGTTACCGTTTGTTTGTCGCTATTCCGTCGGAAGCATCGTGCCGCCTCTAGTTTCTTCTGGCAAATTCTCTTCATTATATAATTTTCGTGGAGACGTTCGACGCGGGATTAGCCGAGCGTTGTTATGTCTGGTCGGAAAACAATATTTCACAGGGGTCGTCCAGCAGAGCAGTGGAGAGTACACGGGCGAGGGAAATACCGAAAGAAACGCTGGAGAAACTGTGCGTTAGCGAACTATGAATAGCCCCAATTCCCTTCTTGTCGGTCATGTTCGACATTAGCATTGCGTAATCGAACGATCCTGATTATACCGGAGCAAGTCGATCGGCGAGCATGAGTTTCCCTTCTTCGCCCGAGTAAATGCGGACTTCTAAGAAAAACCTCGGATTTCTATGAGCGCCCGCTCGCATTCGACGGCCATAATTCTTTTACCGCGGAGGGTGAGTCAGAGACCGTCACACATCGTTCCCCAGTTCCCAATCTCTCTTTCTCTCTCGAGACACGAGCCTCTCGGCCGATTTTACTTTATCGTAAATTAGATCCCGCCGCCTGGCCGCTAGATCGATACCTATTCGTCACCGTTCCTTGTCGCGAGACCTCGATCTCTCCTCGTCTCTCTGTTTCCTCGCGGGAACCTTAATTGAGCCGTTCCGAGTACAGAAATTCCGACTTCGGCCGAGTCTCTCTCCTTAGATCGGAATCTCGCTTTTCGTGAACGAGATGACGCCGTTTAATGGCCAAACGTTGGCCAGGTATAAGATCATCGCGGCGACAAATTCGTCCGGATCTCGGAGATTTTACCATTGTTACTGTCCTCGTTTATTTATTGACTCTTCGTAACGCACGATTTTGGAGAAATTAATACTCCAAGTAGCGCATATTTTTTAATACGAAGGATGAAAGGTGAAAGCGTTTGTTTCGGTTATCTAACGCGAGATATTACTTCAGAATTAATATAAAATATCGAGCGACGTGATTCTTTTAATTATATTCAGTGTATATATTCACTCATAAGAAATTTTAACCTTTTATATAGCTGCATAAGTTGCACTAGTATGCCGTATAAAAAGTATTTTTGATTAACAGTCAAAATGGCATCGAGAGCAAATTATAAAAGTGTGATCTGATTAAAAATCGGAAATAGAACGTAATTAAATTAATAAAAATTAATAAAAATTATAAACGATACACGCCCATTCGTTAGTACCAAGCTAAGTTCACCGTCGCGATATAAATCCACACCTGATATCAATCCAGAGTGTGCTATACTACCCGTTTTATTTCATCGTTTTACGAACGATACTTGAAAATCCAGGAATACGGTAAATTCTCAATCGGTACTAAGCATTGCCGAGGAGGAAATCACAAGGGGTTTACTTTTCCGCAGCTTCGATGGCTGCCCGTTTATCGGTGAAAGCGCCGCGGCGTTAATTAATGCTGCCAATGAGGCCGCAGACGTTTCTCGTTTTGGAGCCAACTGACGGCGCCACCGCGGTGTAACTTTAAAATGGGACGAAGTTTACGCGGTAGCGCGTCGCCACGGGGTACTCCGCAGTTGTTTTGCGTCCATCATTCTGAAAAGTTTCCCGCGGCAGACACAGCCACTCGCAACCCCGCTCTCTCTCTCTCTCTCCCTCTCTCTCCCTCTCTCTCTCTCCTTCCGACCGCTAAAAAACCTGAAATTGTTTTCTCCGTTTCGGCCGCGGGGAAACGTTAAATCGTCGCTCGAGGCCCGTTTCGTCCGTCGCCCTCGCTAACGATCGATCACGGGCCCCCGATCTCGGAGAACTCGTGGAGAAACGCTTGCACAAACACACCGCGACTATTTTCTCTTTTGTTTTCACGCGAGCTTCCCTCATTTCGCTAAATATAAGCCGCTTGGCTCCCCGCGCGGGGGTGGTTTTCCACTCGGGCTTGGAACAGCGCGATATTCGATAAATTATTGCCACGACCCAACTGATTCTGATCGCGAACGACAATTCCAACGCGGTGTATAAATGTTTTATTTAATTAGCGCGCTGACCGCCTCCCAAAATTTTTTTTTAAATTACAATACTTGATTTGATCGAAGTAACTTATTTCTTTCAATAATGTAATTGCGTTTCGCGGAGCTCTGATAAGATTGAGATGTAGTAGATTATTGTAATAATTAATGTTTAAACAATTCTGAAACACATTGAATTTCGTTAAATGTTGTATTGATTAGTATTGTCGTGATTGGAAATAATTATTCTGCTGTTGTATCAGAAAGAACATAAATGAACACATCATATTTCATTAAATGTCATAATTAAGTTCAGTGTGATCGCGAGTAACGGATCTAGTATTTTAATCCAGGAAAATAGCAGAAGAGCTATAATTGCAGCGAGCTATATAATTGTGAAGAAATCTAATAATCCTAGTATTTTGACACGTTGCGCTAAATCGAATATTATATCGATCTATATAGTTTCAATCAAACTTATGAATCCGAGTCACTTAAAGAAACAATACATCGTCCTATATAATTACAATAAAATATATTAATCTAAGTATTTCAACACGTTGCATTTAATCAAACACTGCACCGTGCTACATACTCCAACATATTAATATAAATATTTGAACGGCCATAAAATAAACGCGTAGGAAATTAAGAAATAATTGCACTGTGAAATGGGCGGTGCTAATAGCTCGTGCCTAAGAAAATTAATGGTTTCTTTTAAAGCGCTTCCTAGGCAACGTAAAGGGAATAATAATACCTTGGGGAAGAAGCAGTAACTTGAATGGCCGTTGACATGAATATGAAAAGTTCTTACGCACCCGTATCTGGATCATTAACGACAGTTTAATATCTCCGAGTCGAAAGCCACCCCCAGCGTCGCACTCATCATTTATTGTTCGTACCGCCGGCGCGCCATTCGAAGCGAGCCACAAATGTTCCTTGTTCAGAAACTTTTCACGACACGTTTAAGGGCCGCCTTTGTGCGCTACCCGGCGCCAGACCAGCTAGCGGGACTGGTTTATTGTAATGGTTTCGCACATTTACAGTATGATCATTGTACTCTTCCATCGACCAGCATCTCCATTCCGCATGAAACGGCTGGACGGAGAATAATCAAATGGGTATAATTCACCGTGTCATAATAGGCGCGATTAGATACGGGGGCTGGTGTGAACGGGGCTTAATTTCGACGGGACCCGCGCGCCTCTCTCTCTCTCTCTCTCTCTCTCTCATAGACGGTATTCTCGATGCTCTGCAGTTTTCTTTCGGTCGGAGCATCGACGTTGCGGCATCGCGAAATTTTGGTATTTTCGTACACGGTACCACCGCCGCGACGAATCTAGAAACAATGGTCTCCGAGAGGAAAGATCGAACGTCCGCGGCTTTCTGGATTAGAATAGAACGGTATCGTCGACGAAGCGGAGCCACGTTCGACGGATATTCAAATCGAATTCGATCGCGGACGACCTCGAGCGGAGTCGTGTTCGTCTCGGATCGGTCTCTCGTTTCCAGCCGGGAGTTTCCCGCGCTCGGGTTTCGTCGGCGAAACGTATTCCGCCGTTATGTAATCGAATTCGTTTCGATTCGATTCGATCCGCGCCGAGCTCGCGAGCGCGCTCTCTCTCTCTCTCTCGCCATTCGGTTTTTGTCGTCGCGTCAGCAGCCGTCACGTCGAATTACTTAACTTTTCAGCGGCTCGTCGTCGTTTCCGTGACCGGCTCACGTGTTCGCGGCTATAATCCGAAACACGTCGATGTATCGTCGTGATCCGGCCGAGTCCATCGCGCGCGAAAAATCCGGGCCGTTCGAAACGGCCCGGTGGAAAAGAGTCGCGAGAGGGTTGGGCACGCGTGAAAGGAACGATCGATCGGAAATTGATTATCGAGGATTTCAAGGGCCCTGGTCTGAAGCGGTTCGAACGACTCGTCGCCGTCGACCGAGCGATTATAAAATTTCTGCCGGCGTCGGAGGGGGGAGGGCGGAACCGGGGCGCGTAACTTTTCCCGTGGCGATGTAGGGGGGGGGGGGGGGGGGAGGGGACCACTTTCTCTGAAAGGAGGCATTATCGTACCTGTCACCGCGGTTTCCATTCCCGTCCGAAGGGATCCGTTCTTTTCCATTGTCAGGCCTCCTCTCTGAACTGGTTTGAAAATACTGAAGGGCAACCCTTTCCCTCCCCGTACAAAAGACAGCGACCCAAATTCAGGACCTGGATTTCGTCGCCGGCGTTCACGCGACCTCGAAACCTGAACGCACGATGCACTCGACGACGAATGCGCGCGTAGCTGCGCGAGCCTCGTTCGCGGCGACCAAGCCCGGAAAAGTCGTCTCTCGTTCGATTCGCAGCGACGAGAGAACCATCGACGAATCCCCGAGAGAATTCTGCAAAAATCATCTCGGTCTTTATTCCGTCTTTCCGTGAATCTGAGGGGGGCGCCGAGCAAAAAGCGAGCGAATTCTCCCTGTTTCCCGGCGTTCCAAAAAGGCCCGCCACCCCATTAGCCCTTGCGTTAGGTCGCTAATCCCCGACACGGTGCTCCTCGATCCCAATTAGGCGGTAGTGATTCACGCGAAGCAGCCTTGAACCTTGTCCATTAATTAAATGACGCGAGTTTCGAGGGGGAAAGAAGCGGCGGACGCGTCGAGCGAGGGGTCGCCGGGGGTGTGGGGGATCAGGGCAGACACCTGCGAGCCGAAGAGCTCGAGAAATGGTCGAAAAATGGAGGACGACGGTGTATGACAGCTGGTGTCACGGGTGGTGGTCCGACCATGTGCTCTCTCGGTGCACGCTATCTCTCTTTTTCTCTCTATTCCTCGCCGTCGCTCTCCGTTCCTGCACCCTCTTTCGCGATTATCATGGAATAGGCGACGATTCGCTTGGCTATTGGCCACGTTGGTTATTGATTTCGTGATTAAGTTCGTTTCGCGGCTAGTAACAACAGAGATTACCGGAAGCTCGTTTCTCCGAGGAACACGGGCATCGACTTTCGGACGATAATCGCAACGATCACGTGACGGAGGCAGACGGACGTCCATTCCGTAATTGCCGAGCGCTCTCAGTCGCACGTTATGCGCATAGATATCGGCCGCCGTCCCTCCTGCTTTCCTACCGTCATACCGGCGATCGGAATTTATTCTACAGCGCTGTCAATGGCCACCGGCCTGGGAATCACGCCCGATTTAAAACCTGCCGGATCGTCGCGAGCCTCGGAAATCGGTCACCGAATAGTTCTGAGCAGTCTACAACAGATGCCGATTGCGCCCCGAGACCGCTCCGACTACTTCGCAACTTTTTTGTCGAAAAAAAGGTCAAGCTCCGGTTGACCTTGGGCGAATTTAAAGTAAAATCGTCTCCCGAACCGATCGCGTAGCTTCTACGATCGCGGTGGACCAAGCACTGCTTTCTGGTTGCACGGTTCTTGGCCGAAATCGAAATTCGCTGGTTGCCCTCCGGGGCACTGCCTTGGCCTCGTTGAAAGCGAGAGGAACGAGGCCACGCCTACTTACCGTGTTTTACCTAGAAGAATTCAATTTATTCTCCGCCGCCGGCTTTCTCTATTTTTCTCCGACTGCTCGAGTGAATTTCAAGCGTTGCCGACCTTGATGAAATTGCCGTAGAACCGACGGCGCGGTCTCTACAGTGCTATTTGATCAAGGGGTTGGTCGAGCGTGCACAGCTTATGGTCGTCGCAGTACTGGCAATCCAGATGCGGTCGCGATTCTAGGTGGCCATGCGATCGCGGCGTAGTTGAAGTTGCCAGCGGCGGTAGCGCGGCGATGATGGCAATGCTTCCGGTGGTGGTGGCGGCTGCGTTGGCGGCGGTGGAGGCGGTGGAGGTGGCGGCGGCGGCGGCGGTGGTGGCGGAGGGCGCTTCGACTGGTCGTTCTGGGAGGGTTGCATAATACACCGACCATCGAGCTGCCAGGGCGTTGACTTTGCACGGCATTACGTTTCTTACGCTTTGCTTCTCCCCCATTGCTAATATCGGTCCCGCTGCTCGTCTTTTTCGCTCGAGCCCCCGGATTACAGAACCGGGGCTCGCTCGACCGTGCTTTTCCTTTGATTACCACCGTCACCATTACCATCCAGTCTCGCCCAGACAGTCGGACAATTTGTCCCCGCGTTTATCCTTCGTCGTCGCTCCCGTCTCGTCGGGCGAAATTTCTTTATTTCAACCGAGTTACTACAACCCCTCCCTACACTCGGAACAAAGTTTCCCCTGTTTTCTTATATTCCCTTTTCATCCGCGCACTTTATCGGCTCTAGAGCCAGCATGTTGTCAAAGCGAAGAGGAACAGAGAGAATGAGAAAGAAAGAGAGAGAGAGAGAGAGAGAGAAAGAGCTGCTTTCAATTTCAACGCAGCTACAATACCGTCAGACAGTGAGTAACGTTACTGTTTGTCGAATAAGGGTTGGATAACCTGATGAGCAATAAGCTTTCAGGGCGTTGAATATCTGCAACGTGTTTCCGTCCGTCCGTTCGCCACCCCTCCCACGCCCGGCAGTGTCGTTGCTCCTGTTTGCACACCCTTAATGCACTTAGCCGATGCGAAAACACTCGGCACTATATTTCTGCCGAGCGACGAATTACGAGCTCGCACGAGTCGAATCATTTCTTCGGACGGCTTGGATAATCGCGGCTCGAAGCGCGCACGCCGAGGGAACCGCCGTTACACCACCGGCGATCCTGAATTCAGGCTTATTGATTGGAGATGACGGTGTGGTTTCTTTTATAGTACGCTGCCGCGAGACGGGACTAAATTTCCCTGGGCACGGCGTCGGAATCCTCGATGACCTCGCGTGACCCTCGGCTCCTCTTCGTCTCGCGGTACACCGCGGACAGAGACGGGAAGCTGGGCTCGGTCCCGTTGGTCTAGATTCGTCGTTTAAAAATCGTGCCGGGCCGCTTCAATTAGCCCGTTAAAAGCCTTTACCTCGGCCCAGATGTGGAAATCTTCGGGACAGGGGTGGCGCAGGCAGTTTCGCCGAAGCACAGTCCGAGATTCTTCTTAGTCGGATCACGGTGATTAAAAGTTCTTCGCTGGCCCGGTTTAATTCCCCCGAGGAGCGTAGTCCTTTTCAAACCGGGCGCTCTTTGAAGTTTCTCGGCCGTATAGTCTCCGTAGCCCTTCGGCGATATTATCCCGATGTCCGAATTTCGAAGTCGACCGAAAACGAGGCGAATAGCTGAGCCGGTCGCCGGGGACGGCCGGAGATACTGTGTGCGTCCGCTGTGAAAATGCAGCGGCCGGGGAGCGGAATCGATTCCATAAGTCTGCCACATCCGTTCGAGGGCGAACTGGTTCTGTCACGGGCCGCGAAACGTGATATCGCACGGTCGATTTGCAAGCTCGAAGGCGATTCGCAACCTCCGCGAAGTCAATGCCCCCCTCTGATTACGTTCCTTCTGGAAAAAGTGACCTGCGGCATGCTATCGAGCCAAAGATTGCTCCCGATCTTGGAGCAACTTCTGCTTCTACCAAATAGGGGTGGATCTCGCGGGTGTACAACCATGGATGGGGGATTATCATTACCATTTAAATTATTTTATAACTGTACTGTATATACAATAATCGAATAGCGACAATTTATTTATATCAATGCTTGGAAGTAATATTTTTGTCCATTTTTCTCGTAAAGTACCTTTATATAATAAAATAATTATATTAATATAATTATTTGTAATAGAAGATAAATTATTTTCATAGTAGTAATTAGAAGGAGTTGTAGTTTTAATATTGTTACCAAGCCTGTGAATGGGCACACAGAATGGATAGGGTTGAGACACTCACTGGCATCACGTGATCGTACGCACGACTTTGCGAGTTTCGTTGGGGCAGTAACATTAACTTCGTTATAGTGCATCATCAATTACGTTTAGAATTTTGAGCTTTATTTCGAATTATTGTTTATTCATTTAAAGTAGTATTATCTGTTAGGTTTCGATTTTTGAGACTTATTTAAAGTTTATGCATAGGTATCATAATGTACAATACGAACAGTAAAACATAATATCCAACATTAAGAAGAGACATACATAGTAGACATACGACTACAAAAGGTGAAGTTGCAAAGAAGACTTATATAATTTATTCGAAATTAGTATTGTGGGAATATGTCGAATTTAACCTTTATGATTGTTAGGTGCAATCTTACAAGTATTTGAAATGAATAAAATATCAATATTTATAAGATTAATACCACAATCACCGTATTTTGTTACACAGTCTTTCCCATTCATGAATACGCCTGACTCATTCAATACAGCCAATTAATGAATGGTACCAAATGAACTTTGAAAAACAATTAAAAACAAAAGCAAGCGCATGCTTACAGTAAGATCTTTCGTCCGTATCGAACGAAAGGATCGTATGCGTTCCATTCGAGGCAGTGCTCCCCCTGTATCCATAATTCTTTATTCGCTGTTTCGCAGATTCCACGGTAGCCCAAATGTCGTTGATCTCTCTCAAATCGGTAGATCGGTCCGACAGACTCGTGGTGTCATGAGTGTTCCATTAATTTGTCTAGCGCCGCTGAAAAAAGCGGCTGACAGTCTCTCGGATCCGTGGAGGGTCCCCGGGTGTCGCAGAAACGATCACGGATCGACTTGTGTGGCCTCCATTGAACAGGAGTGCCTAACTTTGGTGGTCCCGGGGAGGGGGAGTTGAGGGGGCAAAAAGTCCCCGGGAACCGTCTCCTCTCGCGCTCCTCGCACGGGCGAGGCACAATCGACCTTTATATGCCTCGGTGACCTCCGTATATATATGTCCTCGCCTGGATGTCATATTACTTATTGATACCGACGGAATCCGATGCGTGGCTGATATATTACAGAATGCGCCGACCCTCTTAAATGGAAGCAATATTGGCCGGCTGATTTGGCAGTGGATCAAGCTGGCGGTGAATCAACCGACGGTCCTTTGTGCCCGGCCCGAAGCGCCGCGCGCCGCGCCACGATTCGAATCCGAATTCCCCGATGGTGATGTCACGATTTCGATTGGCGAGGAGATCCGCGGCCGTGAGAACTCCGAAACCGAGCGGCGACCATACTCTCGGGCCCTTAGCGCCGCCACGATACAATTGACCCGACACGCCGCGGCGCGGTGCGTCCCGTCCCCAAGGTACCAACCAGAACAGCCATTTTCAAGCCGAAGTCGTCTCGGCCTTGAAAACAACCGATTTCCTATAGCTACTTTTCCATGCGACATCATCTTAATATGCTCATTAAACTCGACCGGGTTCGATCTAATCATATGCTGAAATAGTTCTATAAAAGTTTTCTGATGGAGGCAAGTGGGAGCCGATTTACTGTGGGTTACAATCGATTCGCCTTTGGAATCTTTTCAGGTATAATTAATTTTATATTTATCGACTGAGAGTCTTTTAAGTCTTTTTTCTTTTTTATTTTGTTCATTTTGTAATAAAAAGATTTAATACGTCTAGTTCGATAAGTATAAAGTTAATTGTATCCGTAATTAAGCCAAAGGCACAGCAATCGCACACCCCATACCGGTTCCACTACCACCCTATTGCTGTATATTTTCAAAGCAGAGATAATTTTTAAAACGCAGTAGCTCTAAGAAATATATTACACTTTTTTCAAAGAAGAGGAAATGTTATTTACCGGATTCAATGGAAGAAATAGAAGGGTATTTTCAAGCGGGTGATTTTCAGCAATTTTCTCCGCACGAACGGCTTTCAGTAGTTTAAGGGACGCCCTCCGATGCATTGCTACATATCTTCTGAAGTAGAAGAAATTTCGTCTGATCGATCGAAGTACTCCGCGGAGGAAACGCTGGAGGAAAATGGTGGTGTGCCGGGGCGGCGATCGGTGGAAGCCGAAGCCTAATTGCTTCATCCCTCGGAGATGGTCCCTCGAGGGGCGAATAATATTTGAACGAAAAGAAATTGCATAGGTGAGGCAGCTAGAGTCGAGTGACCTCCTGCCCCCGGCCTATCGCCCCTTATATCCACCGTTCTCCTCGTGGCACCCTCGTGGCACACGCCCCTCTCCGCCTTGCCACCGCCGCTGCTGCCACGTCCCCGTCCCGTCCCCGTCCCCGGCCCCGGCCCCCGCAAGCCCAGCTTTTTCTCGGGGGTTCATCGATCGCCCCCAATCACCCACACCTGCCATCTTGCCTCTCTCTATCCCCTTAAAAGCCCGAAAGCTTTCTTACCTCCTCGACTCCTCGTTTTCTTTCTCTTGATTCGCTTTTTCTTCTCGCTGCTCCGCCACCTCGGAGGGCTTTATCGGTTGCTCGCGAACTCTGGTCATCGCCACCCTTCCCCCCCCCCCTCCCTTCTCCCGTCAGCCTCGGCTCGAATTTCGAATTTTCAATCCCCGCGTTCAGTTCCTGTCGCAGGAATTCGATCCGGCGCGTTGACTTCTTCGAGCCAAGCGATCCGAATTTTTCGAATACGTCCGATCCGAATTTGTTCAACACCGTAAAGGTTATTTTTAGACTTCTCTTTAGCAGCAAGAATAAACGTGACGATGCTCGGTGATTTTCCATATTTTATCATGTAATTTCTGAGCAGGGCAAAGGTTGTATTTTTTTTTATTTTAGCTAGTTGTTACGAATAAATGCGCCTCGTTCTATAGGGGTGGTCGAATAGTTCTTCGTACGTAAATACTGTATCGATGATTTCTTGAAATTTTCAAACGTCGCGTTCTTTTTTATCAAATTGCTACGACTGCATATCCTTCATGAAATCATATTTGCGATATAAAAAAATCCTCGGCTCGCAGAAAAATGTATTCTTTAATTAAAAGAAAATTCTCTTAAATCGATGGTTCGGTCTTCGAGATATTGTTGTCGAACCAGTTCGAACAAACTTAAAAGACAGTAACATCGATAATTTTCATAACCTTGAAATCTAGTTTTAACTATATATTCTCGAGTCGATTTCTCGAGATATTCTCTAAATCTGCAAGACGAATTGCAAGGGAAATCGATTCTTTCAGAATTCTATACCGTAACCTTAATTCGATGTACTTGGTAGTGAGACATCGAGATCTAATAAAGGAAACAACGTTCTGGAGTGTTTGAATTATATTCTCAAATTTTTTGGGTCTTGATAGCAGTGTTAGCTCCGAGTGACGGCTATTTGAAAATTGAGCTGGGTCTGAATGGCCCAGCATAACGCACGCGTTTAGAAAATGTGAGGACGGTGAGTTAATCAAATATGGTCCTCAGACGTTGCTTTGTAGCGGCAATTACTCGCGCCCCGTTGAATATTGAAAAGCTCAAACTTGATCTACGTTTGAAGCTTTCATCGGAGAGAATTTCTCCATGGTGAAAGAGTTCTCGTGTTCGGATTAATGGTGCTCGTTAACGCAGGAAAATTTCTTTTAATTGTTGCCAGGTATTTTTAGCCGTTGCTCTGTTTGCGCTAGGGAAACAATCGGTGTTTGAACTTTGACTCGTGTAGGCTGCGCGCTTTCCCGTCCCCCCTCTACCTCTCCCTCTCTCTCTCTTTCTCTCACCGTTTTCCACATTCTTTCAGTTTCTCGAGCACCATCTCGGCCTCGGTTCTAGTCTCTTTATCTTCCGCAAACACAAACTTTCATTCCACGGCTTTGTTCTCTTCATCCCTTATTCCATTCCCGGATCAGTCGACCGTAATTCCTCCTCACTTTCCATCGAAATTAGTTTCCCTCTCCACACCTTTCGCAAGAACAATCGCGCCGCAAATTGTCTCCCCGGCTGTACCAATTACTTTGATTCGTTCTCGGTATCATGCTCGCAATGAACACATTCTAAGCGTCCTCTGATTTTCTTATTTTCACATTTATCGTGGTACTCGGAAATATAAGCGACACATGTTTTTTTTTAATAACGCCGGTAATTCGGTTTAAAGGGGTGGAAAGCACCCCCGAAGCGAAAAATAATTGTCACGGAAATTAAAATTCTAGAATACGATTACACATAAACTATTTGATTTATATCGACAATTATCGTATGAACCTGTCGCTTATCTGAGATTATTCAATTATTGGAGTCGATCTCACGGGGTTGATAGTAACATAAATTCGATATTGGGGAATCGGAATGTTCGTTGAACTAACGGCACAGGAGAACATGTACCGATACAAAAGTAATAACTGGAAAATATAAAGTGGAAGATTAAAAAACTGTTATTACTAGTTCCATACCGATATTATTTAACAATTCATTTCAAGAAATTTTAAATTAAAAGAATCATTATTTACTTACGATCGATGTCGTTTCATATCTTCAATTTCTGTTCCAATTTTACAAATGCAATTTTGCAACACGTGGCGTACAGGTCAAAATTAGTCTAGTGTCCCGATACTTTCGCGAAAATAAAATGAACGGAGCGGAGCAGATATCTAGCGATATTTGCCTTCACTTTCCAGCGAAGAAGGCACTCTTAACCCCTTGCACTATAATAACGAGTCACACTCGTGACAAAGCTTTCATGTAAGATCTACTAAATATGAATATTATTGATTTCTTCTAAATCGAAATCAAATTGAGTTCTTCTGTTATCAAACTTTAGAAACGAAACTAAATAAAGACAATAAAAAAAAAAACAAAAATAATATGGTCCTATTAAAAAAATATATCAAAGACAAATAAGTGTCCATCAAGGCAACGTGTAAGTACTCGTAGTGCAAGGGGTTAAGAAGTTCCTAATACCATAGCTTGGCGAGAAAGTGTTGCAAAGCGAAGGTGGTAACGATCGAGAGATTGAAGACGATCGCCGGTGATTGCCGAAATCGAAGCCGGCCGATCGCCGGCCCTAGGTGGCGGCGGGGACTATTAATGGTTGTCGCGGCTGCGAACAGCAATTGCCGTTAATTACTCGGGCACGCATCCTCGGCAATTGAGGCTCGTTTCTGCGCCACCCTTCGAGTTCACCACCGTGCCACCGCGCTCTCCAACACACTTCGCTCCGAATCACACGCATTTGGTAAGGTCACGGTCACAGCAGCGGCATCGACAGTGGCAGCAGCAGTGGCAGCAGCAGCAGCAGCAGCAGCGAGCTTCAGAAATTTCAGTCTGCGGCTGACTCTGTGCCTATACGGCCGCGCCACTCCATTCCAACCCAATTCCTTTTCTTTCATAAGTCCCCCACCTCCCCCGTAACACAGCCCCTGGACGATTTCCAACTGGCTCGGCGGAAATTCATTTTCATGGAGGGGGCGCCAGTCCCTTGAAAATACGGAAATGGAAGTGACCAGTCGAATAGCCCCCTTTCGTAACTTCCTACTAACGATCAAGCGGCTTCATTATTTTTAACCGATGTGTCACGATGCCCCTGATTGGAAATATATATATACAGGGCGTCCCAAAAGTCAACGCAGTCAGGAAATGAGGAGTTCCTCGGATCATTTAAAACAACCTTTTCCTTTGCGAGAATGCAATTCGCGGATTATTTAATGAGTTATTAACAATAAAAACAGCGACCAATGAGAAGGGACATCAGCTAACGCGAGGTGGCCCAGTAAAGGAGCGAACGAAGCACGGTTCTACTCATTGGCTTCGTACCTGGGATCAGGAGTGCTGGACTCTCATTGGCCAGCGTTTTTCGTGAATAGCTCGTTAACGATGCTTCGGGAAAAATTGCTTTCCAATACCTCAGGAACTTCACATTTTCAAATTGTTAGACATTTTTGGGCACCCCGTGTTATATCCCGATAATTTCCAGCTCGGACTTGGCTCACGAGGTTGTTTTGTTGGAAACGCCTAGAGCCAGGTGTTTGTATGGCACGAATTGAATTAATTATCGCAGGAAGGAACTGGTGATCGACTTTGCATGTGAAATATGCAGAACGTTGTGCGTTCCCGGGACGAGGACGGTCAACGAGCGGGCGAGCGAGTGAGAGAAAGAAAAAGAGAGAGAGAGAGAGAGGGAGAGCGAGAAAAAGAGAAAGAAAAATAGGGAAAGAGAGAGAAACTGGAAAAAGTATTTTGCAGTCGGGAGGATCGCATTTGTACACACCGGGTCTGGTTCCCAAGTGAACGAGTTTTCCTCGATTGTGATTCAATGAGCCGATGACGAAGGAAAATAAAATTATCGCGGACAGACCCGTCGACAATTATGCAATGCGTGACATAGAAATCGATTCGTAACGATTCCAGACCTCGATCGGTGTATTGATATGCGATCACGATGGTGGGGAGTGAAACGGAAACGTTACGGGGCCGTGATAAGCGTTAATGCCTGCTCGGGCTGGTTCCACGGTGTTTCACACAGTTCTGTTCGCCGATGGGGGTAGCAGCAGATTTACATTTCGACGCGATAACGCGCTCGGTATCTTCGTTCGGTAACGCGCGGTTAGATATGCGCGAAAGTTTTCATTAAAAGTTGCTAGTTACGCGGACACTTGGGGGTCACGATCGAACGGCCGTGCGATTTGTAAACTCGGCCTACTATCAGTGTATGGCTCGCGGAAGTCGTACCTCCGCCGAACTACGAACGCAATTACAAATATAAAACGAGCCCTGAAACTAACTATAATAAGCTGGCGACACCCGTGGAAATCGGCGGACCAAAAGAATCTGCTTCGTCGTAAATAATAATCGAATAACGACAGATTCCTCGTGGTGGCGAATGGACACGATGAATATTTCCGTTAGCTCGTTAGCGTCTCGGAGGCATTTTAGCGGTTGGGAAATATGGTGTTCGAACGGGAAGGTTGGGAAGTTGTGTGTCCAGATGCAATCGGAATGGGCGACGAGCACTTCCGGTCGCGGTATTCGGCGGTTCGTGATACTATATATGGCTCTTGTCCGTCACGCTGCGACGGATACGACGCACGCAATTTTCTAGGTCGACACGGCGCAGCAGGGAAGGTCAGGATTGGTTCAAGTCCAAGCGAGCGATCGTCGTGGCCGTCGGCGTCGACGGCAACGCGTTCACCTCGTCGCTAGTCGATCTATAATTAGCGAATTTCCGCGGAGCGCTTCGCCGCTCGCTGGAAGGAGCGAGAGATAGAGAGAGAGAGAGAGGAAGAGAGAGGAAGAGAGAGACGTTAGACGACGGCCGTCAGCGTCCCTCTTCGGCTTCTTCCTCTTTCGATTCGTCAACGGATCCACTAAATCGCTCGAAACCCCCAACAGCGGCGGAAATAAGTTGCTCGAGAGCGCGGGCCGTTATCCGAGCGACTCGCTTAGACTTTTCATCTAAAAATACCTGGTAGACTCGCACAAATCTATGGCCGACTCTCTCTCTCCCTCTCTCTCTCTCTCGGCGCCCTAGCTAGGTCTAGGTTTCGAATCTAATCCAGTCTCTGGCTCTTGTTCTCAGGACACTAAGCCGGCTATTAGTCAGTGCATGATCATTGATCCCGAGAGTCCTCCGGTCGCTAATGGATCCTAGAATTAGATCCTTAAACCGCGGTTAATCCAGTCCGAGTGTGTCCCTTGTTCTCCAGGTGTCGAGCTAAGTCATTGGCCTGGCAACTATAGCTTTGATTAACCTCTTAGGCACCACGTGCCAGTATAGGGTATCCCAAAAGTCACTCGCGATCGGAAAACTAGGGATTCCTGAGGTTATTTCAAGTCACTTTTTCCTTGGCGAAAATTTAATACGCTGCTTTGTTTACGAGATATTAATGAAAAACTCTGACCAATAGGAGAGGAGCTTGACTGGCGCGATGCGGTCGAACCAACCAGTGAACGAAGCCCAGTTTCAATCATTGGCTCGCTCTCTTATTGATCGATGTTTTCTTATTAACAACTGGTTAACTTCGGAGAAAATAGTTGTATAAGGAAAAGTTGCTTGAAATGATCTCAGGTATTCTCTTTTTTCGGATTGTTAGATATTTTGGGGACACCCTGTGTACAGGCTTTCGCGGATGTCATCTTCCAGTACGAAGCGCCACTACAGTGGCTTTGCGAATGTCTCATGCTTTAAAGTACATCGTACTCAATTGTATTATTTATTAAAGTAACTTGTTACAGGTAAAGCATATGTGTCATATTATTAAGAAAAATTATAAATTAGTTTAACTATAATAATTATAACTAATGTTGTTCTCTACGCGAGCATATTAGAGTTCTTCGTGATTGAATTATAATTTTTCTTAGAAATATGACAGACATACTTTAACTATAATAATTATAAGTATGTCTGTCATATTTCTAAGAAAAATTATAATTCAATCACGAAGAACTCTAATATGCTCGCGTAGAGAACACCATTGTTCGTCACACATTGCAGCCTATCGTTTACCTCTTAATTCCCATGAAAGTCTACCCTAAAGAGAAACATACCCTTGCACATTTCATCCGTGCCCGAGAAGTCAATCGACAGGTAGTTAATTGCCGTGACTTTCGAGTCGTCGCAGGGCGATCGTCTGGCGTTGTCGATCCCGGCCGGCCGAGCGCGTAGCTGCGAGTCCTTCGCGCGGAAGTCGTTCGGAATTCGTAAATATTTGCCAGATGGACTGATCACATCCACGTGCATATCACGAGCGCGGCACACCTTCCAGGAAAAGTAGTCTGTCGGTTTATTGACATTAGCTCGGTTCCATGCGCGTTGACGCGCGCCTCTCCGCATTCTGCTCCCGTTCCTCGGCTCCGGCTAGAAAGCACCGGCTCTATCCCCTTCCTCGTCAGCAGCCCACGCTGTGCCGAACGTGCTGAGACTCCGCAGGTGGCCGGATGCCGCGAAAATAGAGGGCCGAGGCAGCAGCCGCGTCCGAGATGCAAGGCTGTCTTTGATTTGCGGCGTCATCGCGATCCAGCGCTGTCGCCTCTAGCTTTCCAAGAAACGCTCGCGATACCTTGGGCGAAACTTGGCTGAAACGTGATACTACCTCTCGCGCCGCTAGTTCACCTGGAATGCATAGTTTGCCAAAGAAGACACCGTTCGATCTCGGTGGATCGTCGGCTCGAGGATGGCGCTAACGAGACCGGCGATATTTTCGTTATCAGTTTCGTATAAATAGAATCGTGGAAGGGAGAATCTTGTTGAATCTCGATCCACACCTTCCCGTTTCGAGTGCTCTGTTTTGATTCCCCCCGGGGAAAAGAAAATCCTGCGGAACGCGGAGCAGAAGAATCGCAGGACTCCGAGGGTCGTTTAATTCTCTCGATCGTGCCGAGCCTCTTCAGGGCTTCCGGCAAACACTCGAAGGTTTCAGAGAGTTTCCCTTCGCTTTTCTTCTTCCGCGTTCGTCGCGCTTCAATTTTCCGAAGCCGCACGGACGAAAAAAAGGAGTAAAATTTTGCTTGTCGCGCACAGGCTTACCGCGATCTTTCCCTTCTCGTATTCCACCTAAATTTACACCGGGGTCTTTGTTGAGGTATGAGTTATGGCGGCGCGCGTTTCTACCGGAAACGTCGACCGTAACCCGCGAGATGTTGCAGCATTTCGTTCGAAAACGCTGCCGCGGGCGCGCGTGCGCTGCATAACTTAGGCTCGGTCCGCACGGTCCGTGGAAAAACCGTCTCGAAACGGCGTTGTTCCTGCCCACGTGGCCCCCGAGCCGGTCTAATAAACTTCCCATGAATACGTTCCACGCGACTCCCTTGTTACGTCTCCCATTGCGAAATTGTATTATTCTGCGACGTTTATTTGCCAAACCGTGCGTTGTCCGACTCGGTGTTTCCGAATGGGACTTGTCATTTTTCTCACGGTATGCGTTTTACTTCCAAAGCCGATCGGGGCGGTTGAAACTGTCCTGGACGGTTTTTCAAGTGTTAAGAAAATGTGTTTAAAATATTGCGCGTATATTTTAAATGTTATGCGAATAGATAGTGTGATATGAAATTGAGGAAATAAAATGTGATATACGAAAAATAATTCCGCTTTCAATGGGATTTGAACCCAACAACGTAATAGCACCATTTTAACAGCATCATTTGGGTATATATCACAGTTATTACAATTTGTTTTCTCTTAAACCGCACTTTTTAGGTTAAAACGTTGCTGGCTTCAACGTAAAAACATTTAAAATGAAAAAACTTCCTTTCTCACAGCAAAAACGTCTACAAATTCAATTTCCATTTTGTTTTACAGTATAAATAACATAAATAATATAAAATATTATAAAATAATATAATATAAATAATATCAAACATACCCCATATTTTAGTTCTCGAGAAATCTTCAGTATTCTGACATCTTTATGGTTTTCCACTTTCGATGATCACAATTTGCAACCGAGAAATCTTAAAAAATTCTAAAACCTGCAATTAAATGTCCAAAGTCAGCTACATATTTTCAAAATTTTGAAAAGCCACCGTAAGCAGGAGATCGATGGAAAAGAGTGCAACCTGATTTATCCTGCAAAAATTACCCTCAAAGACAAGTTACAGAGTTGAAAATTTTGCACGGATGATTTTTTCCTCGTCTGTCGAATCTTTAAGGAGATTTTTGTCTACCTTAATCGGCTAGACTCGTCCCGCTACAATAATCCAATGAAAAAGGTGCGGGATCGACGGGAAAGAAGTACCGAAGGATCTCGGATTACGTAAATTCGCTCGATCGAATTTCCTGACCACCCGGCGACGGACTCCTACGGCTGTGTGCGTCTATTACGTCGCCTTTACGATCTCCTCGTAAACGTCCAGGCCCGCGAAATTGATAGACCACTATGTTACACGCACGCACACCAGCCGGATACCTCGTCCCATCGAGGCGTCGATGTCTTCTTCTAACCGGCCGGCCGGCTAGGATCCCAGCGTCGCTCCAGTCCGCCTGGATTTCCATCGTAAAAAGGTCGACAGCCGACGGCAACGACAATCTCTCTCTGCTCGAGCCGAACGTTCTTTCGTGACGAAGGCGTTCAAAAGCGAAGAGGAATTCGAACGGACCCCCTCGATTGCACCGGTCCCGCCGCGACAAGCGATCGTTTTATCTGGCCGGTTGCATAGTCTCGCGTAATTCTGTCCCGCCTGCATCTTATCAGTCGGGTCCATCGTTTTCGTCGCTGACAGAGCAACGTGGAACGGAACACTGTCGTTGCGGATCACTTGCAATAAGATACGGAGTCCATCTCGCAATGTTATATCGCTTTGGAGACAACCCGAGACTTGCTTTTTACAACTGTCGGAGACCCATGGTGTATTTTTGTTGCAGTTGCGATTCTATTCTTGGCATTTGGAACGTGTGCGTGTCGAAACAATTTAGAATCAATCTGCATTCTTTATTCATTTTTAAAATCATCGAGTGTATAATTTAAATAGGGGTTGGTGACCCTTTACACTTAACGGGCGACTTTGATTTAATATTTGAATAATATTTATTATATATCGTGGTTGGGTTATGTGAATTACGTTTTTCCTTTTTGACGTTCGAGGACGGTCTGTTAAGGGTCAAAGAGTAAACGAGACATGAAACAGTAGGATTTTCCTTCTACTATAGTAATAATAATAATATTAAATATAATAATAATAATTAGTATATAAACAATAGAAACACGCAGGCTCGCACTCTTCGAATGTCAAACGATTCCACAGTATTCCAGTATAAGACATGACATTAGTTTTCCACCTCTATCGAACGATCTCGCCACTTCTCCCGCAAACGGGAGCGCGGAGCCAAAAGGAACACAGCTGTCGCAACAACACCTTGCGACTTTGGCTTGTTCGATCGTAGGAGGAAAATCTCGTGATATTTCGCGACGACGAGAAGCGTGGTCTATCGATCCCATGGGGACATTGTCAAGGATGAGCGAGCTCACGGTTCGGCGTCACGCGGAAAGGAGGCAGGGCCGGTCGAAGCGGTCGTCCATCGCGCCGCGGCCGCAAGAACAATCATAATCGTTCCCCGAGATGATCGGACGACTGCCGGGGAGAGCGGGTTGATTATTTGCCGGTGATTTTACGAGCGGGACGCGGCTCCAGACGCCGACCAGACGCGAGTGGTTCAACGGGGATAAATCTAGCTCGCCTACGCTCGCTGAAACCGCGCGGCGCCGCTTCTCGTAGAACAGGCGCGAAATGATTTGCTGCTAGTAGACACCCTCCGCGACCCTCTCCCCTCTCCCCCCTCCTCTCGCGCTCACTCGCACCGTTTTTATTTAAAAATACGACGATCCGAGGCGTTCGAGAGCACGCCGCGCGTCGACGGACCACCCCCGGCGCTCCGAGCACGTGTAATTCGACGATATTAAGCTTCTAATTATGGTTCATGTACACTGTTACCGGGTTTACTGCTTCCAGCGAGGGATTTATGCCCAGCCACCGGCGGAACATTCGATTCCTCGGTTCTATATTTATTTTCGACGAGAAATAGACCCGCGACAATTGTTTATCAGCTACGAAAAATCTCGGGGACTCGTCGTCGCGTCTGGGTTACCAGAATAAGACGACGCCCGGGAGTCACGGCGTTAACCCTTCGCACTCGAACGGCGACTCCGAGGCACCGCTAAAAATTGTTGTACGTTAAGTACGTTCTAAAGCGATTTTTACATCATGGCAGATTTTTCTATTTACAAGACTGTTAGAAGGGTAACTATTTTATTGGGCACAAGACACAATTCCAAGTGCATAAAATGTACCAAGTTGTATTAGATAGAAATACGAATTTTGGAATAATAAATAATGGGGATAGTCAGGAAAATTGTTTTGGGTTCAGACTGAAAGTGGCATCGAAGAGTTAATTTATTGGAATATCAACCCCTTTCGCACTACGAGTTAATTTGCAGATACGATGATTAGCATTTGTTTTTGAGTAATCAATTTCTACGGAGAATTTACTTTTATTGTATTCGACAACCTTTTATTCAACGTTTAAGTTTTAATTCTCCGTGGTTGCTCTTTAGTGTATACACAGTTTTCATACTGGTCGGAATTAATTAATTAACACGTGGATAGTAATGTATAATATGCAAGATTAAGTAGGAAATATTTATTAATTCTTTTTAGAAGATTAGATACGTGTAGAATAATGTTTTAATTTTATGTGAAAATAATAGAATAAATAAATAGCTTTCGTGGCTGAGAGTAGACGTACGACCGCAAAAGGTTAAGTTTATGCATAGGTGTCATGCTGGTAGGAATTAATTCTCGTTGAACGGACAATAATATATACTATGCAAGATTAAAGAGGGTTAACGATGGTTGGGTAAAATTTAATTTAAATTTAAGAGATTTGAATAACGTTTGAAGACAATTTTCAATTGCAATAACTTCTTAGAAGTCATAGGAAAATGATGTTTATTCCGTGTGTAAATTTACATTAATGCTTAAATATTAACGACAAGAGATTATAATTCTGTTTCAATCTTGAAGAACAGAATAACAATAAGTTATTACTAGTAATTGTCATCATGCGTCGGAATCGTCAAATTACGGTAATGGGTTAATACATATTTAATACATTATGATTCAAATCTTCGTAGCAAGCCTAACGCGATATCAACCCCTTGCACTATGATTCCTGTTACGCTGTATTAATTAGCGTTTATTCCTTCTTAATTCTTTCTTTAATAGAATCAGACAATTCCTATTTCTTGTAGTGTCTTCATTTATTTTCGTTTCTGTACTTTGATAACAGAACAATTTATTTTCACTTTGATATAGAAGAAATTAATAATATTCATATTTAGTAGAGCTAAGTTTCATCACGAGTCTGACTCGTTATTGTAGTGCAAGGGGTTAAAGGGTAGGGGGTTAAGTCGTTTCTATCATTGCCAAATTCGATGGCGGCCTTGTCGCAAAAGAACTTAGGGAAAAACCGATACCGATGAAGGAAGAGACCGAGAGAAACGAAGAGAGGGTAGAAAGAGAGAGACAAGGGGGGGAGCCGGAGCGACTAGAAGGGAACTGTAAAGTCGTCATAATTGATTGCGTGTTCCGCGAGTGGAGAGGAGAACCTTGAAGAGGAGGCTGAAAGGAAGAAGACAGTGGATGAGGACGAGAGCCACTCGGGCCGATACGAGTGCCGTTGACATTACTACGTTGTGCTCCTCTCTCTCCGCGCGAAACCGCCGCGCC
The DNA here is from genome assembly GCF_028453695.1 of Augochlora pura. NCBI lineage: Eukaryota > Metazoa > Arthropoda > Insecta > Hymenoptera > Halictidae > Augochlora > Augochlora pura. The sequence goes on along the minus strand of NC_135776.1, from coordinate 16,251,512 downwards.
GGCGACGCCGATTTTTATTCCGGCTGGCAATAAACAGATCCATCCCAGCGAGCTTCTACTTCTCTCTCTCTCTCTCTCTCTCTCTCTCTGCTTTTTACGGCCCTCCGCGACAACGGGCTCTCCTGTCGGCGGGCTGGGAAATTATTAGTCGCGCGAGGCACGTTTCCAAACTTCTAGCTACCTTCGCACCCTCTGAACTTTCTCAACGAGCCGAACCTTTCCCCAAATCGGAGATGGTTAACGTACAAGTACTTATTTCGTGGAACGCTTGTTAAAGGGTATAATATCATCATTGATTTTATTACAATTGAAATTATTGTTTTAGATGTTCGATCGAGTATTTGAGATGTTTAATTTGGAAATGGATTGATACTTTATCATTCGGTTATTCGGTCGTAAAAATTTAGCTCGATGTTGAATTTTCGTTTCTATTTTGATTTTTATGATATTTCATATATGATATTTGTTTTATATATCGTGAAAGATATTTAATATTTAAAAGATTATATAATAATAGTGAAGATTACGGTAGTACAATATAACATATTGATCTCAATAATAGATATCAAATTATTGGTTACTATGATAACCGATTCACAGGTCGGGGGAAAAAACCGATTAATAGGCTACCGGTTGGTAAAGTGTTAAGTTGATTTTCTAAAAACAGTGAGCTAGCTATTTTAACCCCTTGGCGCATTATGACGGTTCGTGATAGAAATTTATAGTTGTATCGTGATAACTGTGAATGTTATTTTGTTCTTCGAGTCGGAATAAAAGTCTGTCATCTTGTCATTATTTAAGCAATGTAAATATAGCTAGATATAGTAAATATAAATTTCCTTTTCATACTGTTATATATAATTTAATTTCAGTGCAGTCTGTAGAATTTTTGAGACGATAGTTGAAAATATATTTTCCACTAAAACGCAAAATTACATATCTGCATTTTAAAATAAATGGACTTGAGACGCTCTCAATTTTTCCTTTCACAATTACTGACGTTACATAAATATTTCCCCTCGAAATTTTTGGGCACGCTGCTTTATCAAAGTATACATTATAGTATAAAATACAAAAAGTTTACATAAATTTAAATGTTTAATTATTGGACTCATTAATTGGTGACTCTGAGGCACCACTAAAATTATTCTACCGCATTCCAAAATAATTTCTATACTGACAAAATCTAGACTTAAATAATTGTTAAAAGTAAACTATTATAACAATATAATACTACGAGTCAGGAAAATAATTTTAGATTTACAGCTGAAATAGCTTCGAGTACTAAGCGATGTTTCTTTACTTAAATCGAACTATTCAACTTAAAATAAAGTTTTATCCGTAAACTTGCTCCACAAATTAATCATTAAACATTAGACCCCGGTATTTAGCGTCGCGATCGCACCGTTATTTTCGCGTGAAACTATGAGAAATCCAAGCCGGTCTTTCGTACGAGCACCACCGTTCAGGGATTAAAGTAGCGTGGGGTCGCGGCGGCCACCATAATCCGGTTAGGGGTTGAAATCTACGGTGGCTTCGATTAGGCGTCGGATGCAAAAGTTGGGTGGGAGTGTTGGCGGTTGATCGGCGAGGCACGAGCGCGCGACGAGACGTTCATTCACTCCGATGCTAAGTACAGGCCGGACCCCGGCGCGTCTCCTCTTCTAAATAGACACTTCGACACCGGGACACGCTCCTCGGATTGTTATTTCCGTCGAGGTTACCGGATCGCGCTTGCGGTTTTGTTTTCCTGGCTGCGCGCGATGGGAAGACAGAAGACACGTTCCTCCGTCGGCCGTCTGCGAACGCATGACGATCGATGGCAGGTGCCGTTTTTCTCTTGCCTTCGAACGTGCGAGCGTGGTCGCCGCGAGTCGCGACGCCATCAAGGACGGTTCAGCCGAACTGTAGAAGAAGAAGAAGAAGAAGCATCGTCTGTGAGAAACGAAATTCGCGGAGATGTCGAATACAGCCGGTTTCGTGCGAGAAACGGTCTCGATCGCAGAGCAATTCGTTGTACGATAAAGTCACGGCGACCGGGGGATCCTCCAGGGATTAGGGTGATCGGGGCGGCTGGAAATGTCAATAGCAATATACCAGCCTTGACATTCGTCACTGTTTATTCCCGCCATTGCCGGCATCTATTGCAGGAACGATCCGTGGGAATTCATCCGACGGCTCCGTCGAATCCTTTCCGTGAAGTGGCTATGATTGATGCCGCAGCGGTCGCGCGCCGGGGGGCCGACGATCCCGTTTCAAAAAGCGAGGACGACCTCGCGTCGTCCCGCCAAGGACGATCCCTATCGCGATAATGGCCGCGAAGGATTTTCGTGAAAACACGGGAAAGAAACAGGCGAGGCCCTCTCCCCGGCAAATGAGATAAACTCGTCAGCGGCGATTCTCCGCGTTCGGCCGCGTCTTTCTTTCTCTTACTGTCAAGGTTCCCCCGAGATCGTCCGGGACGGCGTGTGATTGCCGGGCATTGTGGCCGGATCCCGACCGCCCGTTGGACAATTTCTGCGAAGGGACGGTTGCACAGATTGGAATAAAATGGAGGAGAGATCCTTCGGTGATTCAGCCGTGGTAACGAGGGAAGAACAGTCGGTTAATTTTTCCCCCGGCGAGGCAAACAATCAATTACCGTCAATCTTTTAACGGGTTCGTTCCGCTTTGATCGCAATTTCCACGGGCATTCCGTAACGGCGGATAATCGTTCCGATTTCGCTCGACTAAAGGCTGAGAAAGGGGAGTACGTGGTCCTTCAAGGTGAGCGGATCCATCGGGCGGCGCGCGATGGAAAGATGGCCGCGTCGAGATTACGGGTCGAACGAAAGCGAGCGCAATCACGGGGGTCGTGGAAACGGGAAATAATGAATTCAAGCCCCGTTTCTCTCGTGCTCCCGAGGGATTACACAGGGTTGCTGGCGATTCGGGGGGAGGGGGCGGAGAAGGCGAACGGGGGGCGCGGAACGGGATGCTGTGATTATTCCGGCCCGCGAAGTAAAGAGAGCCTGCCCAGCTATGACCTACTTCGATTTGCTCTTCCACATTCGTAGGCTCGCCACGTTCCTGCCGTCGTCTCCGGTGGCCCGACGTTTGCCTTGTTGCTCGCTTCGACGACCCCTCTCGCCCCCTTTTCAACGGCACTCGTCCGGGAGACTGCCGCCGAATAATAAAATTCGAGGGGGAAATCATTTCTCTCGCTATTGTCGGCGCAGCGCGAATCGATCCCGTCGATTTAATCGCTCAGGACGATTTCGGTCGATCGACGACCGGTCGTATTCGATTAACCTTACGAGGACGGACCGCCCAGGAATCGAAATTGTTTATCGGCCCGGGTAACGAACGTCTAATTTATGGGAATTCCACGGGCCCTGCCTCCCGCGAGGCAGGTGTTACACAAGGAAATTGCACCGGCACACCTGGTGCCCCGCACATTCCCCATATGACAACGTCGCCCCCCCCCCTCCTCCCTCTTACAGCGTCAGATATAACAGGAACTGCAATTCCTGCCTCGTTAGGTCATTCATTACGAAGACGGTTTTCTTTTTCGCGAACGACGATGGGGCACGTGCGGTGTCGAGCAGCCGGGGCAGAAGCCTCGTCGAATGCGGTGACAAATATTTTATGTCTTGTTTCTTAATTCTTCGTGAGGAGTTTTCGTATATGTAATCTTGTGGATACGAAATATGTGACGAAATTTGTATTGCTTAGTAATATTTAGAAATAAGAATGTTACGGTAGGATGAGATAGTTAAATATAGGGTATTATGCCGCTATTAATAATTAATTTACACCAGGGCGAATTAATCGATTGAGAAGGAATTAAGAACAATTCAACAAGAAATAAGAATTAAAAACTGATATTTCTAAATGATTAAATATTATCTTATCGATGCGAAATGTTAAATAAAGTTACTGTACTAGTAACGTTTATAAATGATGATATTATTGTGAAATATAAATATTATATGTAGATGAAGAATAATCGATACAGAACGTGAATGAATTTTTAAAGAACTTATTTCTAGTACTGTGAGACATTTTCGATACTCTTACAACGTAATTTTAACAAAAATTATTCCGATAGCATCTAATAACGACTAATTCTTTTTGCATAATAGACTGAAGACCCTACAAAATTAAAATACTAATTACTCAATGAAACTGAAATTTTACAGAGTTTAAACGCGCGCCTAGTAAACTTGTCCCCATTAGTAATGAGTTATATTAAGAAAATAGCCACGTTGTAAATGACAATTTTATATTTTTTAGTAAATCTGAGACAGCCATTTTCGACGTCGTGCAGCCGTGTTAATAATTAACAAAAATGAGACAGCAATTATTCCTTGTTGTGACCCAAATAGTCAGTTAATTCTTCGCACAGTTCTCATTAAATTTCTAGGACAGTAGTATAATTACAAATTTTAATTTCTGGGATAATATTGCATTAGATATATCTAAAAGGAAAGAATTAATACATTTTGTTTTTCCTATTTAATCTTGAATATTATATTATGTATTATATATTACTATTATATGTGTATATTGTAGTATACTATATTTTACTCTACTCTGCTATAGTATGGTATATTATACGGTACTCTCTCTGCTATACTATACTATATTATATTATACTGTACTATACTACACTATATTATATTATACTGTACTATACTACACTATATTATATTATACTGTACTATACTACACTATATTATAGTATACTATATTATATACTATGTTACTATTACATATTTATATACGTTATTTGTTCAGTAAAATCAATTTCGACGAACACAACACCCACGCCTAAGCTCAACACCACCGCAACGGGTCAATGGGGGTCACCGCGTGGCACACCATCGGCGTATCTTTGACCGAAAATTCGGCCGAGTCCGTTCGCACGAATCGTGCATACGCCTGGGGGGATTTCGCGCGGCGCTTTCCTCACGAATCGGCCGCGGATCGGCCGCAAATCGGTCGGCGCGAGGTCGCGCGAGGCCGAGCCCGAAATCCGATAACGATCGGCCATGCGAAACAGCATTATTGGACGTAGGCCGCGGGGGGGAGGGGGGCAGAGGGGCGGGGCGGGTTCGGGGCTACGACGTGGAACGAGTGCATCAACGTAGAGGAGGAACGAGAGAAGGAATGAACATTCTTGCGAGAAAAAAACAAGCGGCATAAAAATGCGGGTGGCCGGGTTGCGTCCGGGATTTCTCGAGTTCACTGGCGCAATGCGGGGCGGCCAGACAACATGGCGCACAGTCTCTCTGTAAGCTGATTCACACGCATACAGGTATCACTTTTCTCCGATCCTCTCGACGCCGAGTCGCCGAAAAGTTGCTCGTGGAACCAGCCGAGTTGAATGACGGTCGTCGGACGCTTTTCTCCGTGCTACTGCTTTGTTGGAAACTTTTGCAGGAGGGTACTAGGTCTTACGGAAGGCTCTACTTGTCCTGGACATTAAAAGAAATAATAAATTTGTTGGGCAGTTAGTAACATTTGCTGTACGATGTAATTTCTGTCGTTGCTTATGACTTCTGCCAGCGATTAATAAATACCATTTTTGAAAAATAATATGATATAATGTGGTCATAATGATAGTACGAAATATATAATATAATTATACGTATACAATTGTGTATACTTATATTCGTTATGTACATGTATATAATTATGTCAGACGTGTAATGTAATTATATATTAAGGGTATAAGACATATAATATAATTACATGTTCATAATTATGTATGTGTGTTACGTATCTGTATACAATTATATGAGACATAATATTGCTATATGTCAAGGTTATGAGACATATAATATAATTATATATCAAGATTATAAGACATATAATCATATAACAAAAATTATAAGACATATAACATCGAATGAACACGTGCATACTTATTAAAACTTCAAATGACATTATCCGACGCAACCTTCCGGTAGACATCTTTGATAGCAGACACCGCCATTTTTAAGCCAAAAGGAGTACTCACAGTTTTGAAGGATTCCTTCGGCTCTCTATTCAGCGACCGTGTCAATTGGTTAAGCGAGAGTCGTTTCGCTGTTGAAAAATTTCATGATCCGAGCGGTTAGGTCGAGGCACGGTTGTTGCGAGGCGCATGGGGGACCGAGGTTCACGCATCGCTACCTTTAAAGTACCTTTTTTTCTTGGCACGTGGCTGGTGCGGGCCTCTTCCCCTCACGAATCCTCTTTCATCGTGATGCGGTGAAATAATTCGGAACAGGTGTTACGCGCCTGTACAGCAAGCGTTTGTAAAGGACTCGGTGGCCCACGTTATGCAAATCCGCTGCCACGTTGCCTCGCGAACTTGTAAAACGTTGCGTGCCATTCTAAGTACCGTTTGACGACGTATTGGAACTCGACTGGCTTCTGCTATGGCTTATCGACTCGCTGTAGAAACCATTTTTCCCGTGTTCCACCGGCAACGTTAACAGAAACAATTTCGGTAACCGGGTTCAGTTAACGGCGCTTTTACTGGAAATCCATTCGTCGCGAAATTGCTGCGAAATGCATGCAATCCTCTCTTTCTCTCTCTCTCTCTCTCTCTCTCTCTTTTTCTCTCGAATGCTATTACACAAAAATTACGTTCGCCGACAGGGTTTGAAAAGTCGGCGAGCAATTAACGTCAGCGATTTGCATTCTTCTGGGAACACGAATCGCCGCACAGTGATTAGGTTTGAAGAACGAAAAAGTCAACTTTTCGAAATTGACAATTATACAAAACACATAATTAAAAAGTAAAACTAGTTTGTATAATCACATTTAAACAATTCTTTCCTCACTCAAAAATATCAATTAGAATTTATTAAACTTTATTGTTCAACAAATGCAAGAAATATTCAATTATTATTATCCAAAAATGAGTATTTTTCAACGATTTTTAGTGACAATCTTATCGAAATATCTTTAAGTTACAAGAACTTGTCACCAAATCTCGAAACCACTGTGCGCCGTTTCCGTCAATTACCGCCTTGACCCGAGTGCGGCAAAACTAACTCGGCGCAAATAAAATTCCCGAATTGGCAATTGTTCGCGTTCGACCACGAAAATAGAAAGAAAGTCGCGACACTTTGCGGTGGAAAACTTCCTGGGAACAACGGGCACGGCAGTCCTCGATACGAATTTATCGACGTCCGTCCGATTAACTGTCAATCATTGTCAGTGTTCCACGATATGGAGTCGATCGAGGACGGTGGACGAGCGTTTCGAGGACGTCGCCATCCCGATTCGCCCCTTAAATAATTAACCAGCGGACGGCATCAATAATTAACAACTACGCTAAGAATTTCTCTATTATGTCGATGCACGTCGGACTGAAACGTAACAGTGTGGCAGCTCGCAATGGAAACCCGTGGCCGTTGGCGATCGGGGAAAAACCGGCAATACCAGGGTCCCGAGACCCCGGTGGATCCGAAAGCCCGCCTCCCCGTCGGAAAACCTAACGAACATACGGTGTCCCGTAGGAGTTTCTCGGAGGATGCGTGGGCGTGCGGGGAGCCGGCACGCGTCAACAAAGGGCCGCACAAAAGGCTGGAAATGGAGAGCGAATTGCTCATTATCGAGTGGTCAGGACGGGCGAGGGGGCGCTCGGGATTTCACGGTCGCTCCCGGGGATAAAAAGACTCCGCTAACCAATGAAGGGAAACAGGGGAAGAATGGGATAGAACCGGAGGATTCGGGCTCCATGAAGGGCTCCCGGAATCCTGGATTCGTGGCAGGGAATGGAATCGCGTGAAAATTGTCTCTCCCGCGACCCCCCTCCGTTTCTCTCTCGCCTCCCCCCCTCCACGCCCCCGGGGCTCTCTCGAGTCCTCTCTCCGGGGACTTCGACGCGTTTCACGTTTCGCGTGGAACCTGAACGGTCGTTTAGGACAGCCTCCTGTGTCTTTGTTCGTCACGGAGGATCAATCGAATGAATCCCGGGGCCCCCCAGCCCCTCGTCGGCCTGTTACCCGACGGTAAATACGAAGGGAGGGTGGCGAGCGAACAACGGAAGTGATTCGTACGATTTCACGAAAGTGCACAGCCTCCCCTAAATCCCCCGCCCCGCCCCATCCGTCACTCTTGGCTAAACTTTCGTTTCATTCTCCTTTGTCGACGGGCCGCGCGCGCGCGCGCGCGCGCGCTCGAGGTCCTCGCGGGGGTGAAATCGCCGGGCGAGACCGGTATTGTTTGCCCTCTAATTTCCAGCATGGTCGCATGGAAGCGAGAACGGCCGGATTGACGACGGCCGATCGATGCTGCCCGATGAATGATTGAAGCTCGTCTTGAATATTAACCGCATGGCCGCGCATCGACGGCCGCAACGTACGTAAATCCCGACAGTTGGTGCCGGTTTATCCGGCGGCCTTGCGCGAGGCACGAAACCGCCGCCGGCATTCTCATGTTAATGCGCGCTTTTAGATAAAATTCTGCCGGCGAGGAGCGGCCTGATTAATGGCCGGGCCTAAAAATATCCTGGACACTTCGCGCGGTAACTGGAAACCAACGGTAAACGACTCCTGGGGGCCGCTTCCTCGTCCGTTGCCATTTTTCTTCTATCCCTCCCCCCACGGCCCTCCGCTGCTCCTCTTTTTCGCCGAGTCGCGCGATTTAGCGGCCGGCTTTCTGGAGCACCGCCGGCACCCATGAATATTTAGCGAGCGTTAAAATCGCGGGGCGATCGCGAACACGAAGGGGGCCCCGATCCGCGGATGACGTATCGGCGGCTTATCGAATCGGTCGATCGGTGCTCGCGCGACACGTCGGACAATGACGAATTACTTTTCCGCGAAGTGGGTACACTATTGCGATACTTTGCCGGGAGTGTACTTGGATATCAAAAGCAGCAGAGCCCCCCTCCGCGTGCTTTAAAGCGGTTCGCCTCGAGTACGGCCATTTGGAGCTCGTTCGTACGTAAAAGGAAAGCACTTCCGGGGAAGGAGTCAATCCGGAAGTGAGCTAAAAGCCTGCTTGGAAATTGAAGCGTGGAATTCTTTTAAAATCTCCTCGGGGTTACGTTTCGCCCTCGAGAGCCCCTCTCGAATTCGCCGCGGCTAACTATCATTCTACTTCGTCCTAACCGCCTTTTCCCTGAGGAAAATCGATCGATCTCTGCAGAATTCTCGTCACAGTTTACACCGCAACATTTCCGTATTTGTTTGTCGAGGAAGCGACAAAGGAAGTCGATCATTGGATGTCGAAGCTTCGATCGCTGGTTGAGATTTAAAATGCAAGGGAAAATGTGCATCGATTAAATATGATCAAAGAGCAGGATTTGCAGATATAAACGATGTTGGATTGTATATTAACCCTTTTTATTTTTCGGCGTAAGTGACATGGAAGAGTTGCTAGCGACTCGATATAAAATCATAGTAATCGAAGCATTATTCATTATTTTTAAAATGTGATATATTAAGTATTATGAGTACGTATAAGTATATGGAAGTATGTGTATTTATTTGCACGTTTGCAGGTAATTTAATAATGTGTGGTACCGCGGCCACAGTAAAATATATACTATAGTATATGTATAATACAATATCTATAACATTTTATAATATATACTACAGTATATGCTATAATGTCTATAATATACTACAGTATATGCTATAATGTCTATAATATAATACAATATAATAGTATAATATCTATAATATACAATAATATATAATACGGTATATGCTATAATGTCTATAATATACAATAATATATAATACGGTATATGCTATAATGTCTATAATATACAATAACATAATAGTATAATATCTATAGTATGCTATAATATGTACTAAAATATATGCTATAATGTCTATAACATACTGCAACATATAGTACAATATCTACAACATACTATTGTATACTATAATATCCTCGACACATCCACAGTTGAAACTTCCTCGGAGACCTCCCGTTAAAATTCCAACGGTTTCCCCGATTGCAAAAATTTGTGCACGGTCGAAGTTCTCTCATTGCTTCTCGGGGGAGTGAATTCAGAATCGATCTGCCGGGCAGGCGATTACCTCCAGCCACGTTCAAACGAAAGTTCTCGCGTTAGGGGATCGGGGGATCGGGGCTCGCGGGTTTTCTCTTTCTGTTCGCCGGGCCGCCCAGTTTTTCCCCCGTTTAGCAGAGCCATTTCACCACCGTCGCTCCTCTGTTATTTCCCTTTCTTCTTTTCAACAGTAATTCTCGAGTTTCCTCGCGGCCGCGTCGCGACAAGACGAGGCCCGTCGTAGTCGTCGGGTAATTTCATCCGAGCCACCCTGTTTGTCCTCTTGTTTCTGAGGTGTTCTTCAGCGTCGCCGACGCCCGGCGACGTCGCTGCCGCTGTCGTTTCCGTCTTCTTCGTTCATTCAAGAAACTCAACCCCTTTTTTTGCGCCAGCCGGTTCGCTGATCGGAACACGTTTTTGCTTCATTTCGGAGATGAAAGGTTTTTCTGGAGAACTGAAAAGCGTCGGATGTATGTAGGGGATGGTTTCGTCTGATTAAAAGAAGTATTCGGAATTTATAAATGGAATGCAGGATACTTAATTTTTTATTTGAAATTAATTTTGTCGGCTTCAGAGCAGGTTTTATTGGAAGCAATATACCTAGGTGAATGTATGTTCCAATTGTCAGAATATTTTTTAAGGGATGAAGAAAATAGGACAGTCTGCTATGAATGGCGCAATAACTTTTGTTAAAACTCTATGGAACGTTTGAATTTCTTTTAATTATTAGGGGAATTAAAGTAGGATAACAGTAATATAATTTTTAATTTTGTCATTGCTTGGGATATCACAAGAGAAGTGGATAAAAACTCTCAATTTTCAACTCTTTATTATACCTATAACGAAAATGCGTTCTGGAGATCTTAGCAAGTCAAATGCATGCTGATAAGTTAGATATAAATAATATATTTATATGTTGTACATAAATACTAACATATAAATAATATATTTATATATCGTACATAAACATTAATATACAAATATCTATGTATAAATATCATAAATAAAAATTATATATACAATTTGCCACCTAATAATAATTTAATCAATAATTTCAGCCATTACTTCGCGTCGTAAAAGATAGCACGATATATCGCTCTTTATCATCGCCGATCATAAAATGGCAGAACACATTTGCGGTCGACCGACACAAACAGCCGCGGTAAACGCAATGATTAATAGATCGCGATCGATCACATGATCTCACCTGGCCACAATACCTGTACGCTGGTTCAACCGGTCGAGAAAAAGCTTCCATAATGCATCTTCGTGGCTCGCGCAGTTCGGTTGAACGATTGAGTCATCGTATCCGCGCGCCGCGGTCCGTCAGGATCAGACGGATCCCAACGATCCGTGCGCGCCGCGGTGATCTATAATTCGCGTCAGGTGCACGCGCGTTGTAATTGGCTCGCTCCGGTTGTGCAGAGCCCGGGCACTGTCACGAGCAAAGCGATATCGTAAATTCGAAAGTGTCACCGGCAAACCAGCGACCGTTTCATTCTGTATTCGCGGGCCGCTCCTCGCGGCCGTCGGTTTCCGCCATCTTAGGCAGCCGGGGCAACGGGGGTGACTTCTTTCGCTTCGTTTCGCGTCGATCGGACGGGCACAACATCCCCGTCGATCGATGAGTGCCAGAAAGAGAGAGAGATAGAGAGAAAGAGAGAGAGAGAGAGAGAGAGACTTGCTTCACGGCGAAGTAGTTCAGCAATTATTCCGCCGCGAAGATCCCTCGCGGCCGGTGTGATTCACGAGAGTCGCACCCTAGGCAGTTGCGGATTTACGGGAGGCCGGCCGGCGATTATTCGCTGCTCCTAAATTTCCTCGAGCCTTCTAAGCACCACCGGTCGTTCGGCAGAGTACCGACCGCCGCGTGAATATTTGATGGGGCACGCGATCGAGAAACCTTAATATGATCGCCCGTCGCCGCGGCCTTTACGCCGCCGCGGAACGATCTGTTCGACGGCGACATAAAAACCGGAGAAATGAAATGTCGGCCGGATCGAACGCCTAGGGAAATTTAATAATCGCGGGCGGCCGATATAGCGCGGCCGTCCCACGCGACAAGCGGAATGTGTATCGAGGTCATATAGGCGAGTTCGTGGGTCCCTAATAACAAAGGTTATTCCATTTATTAATAGCCCGTTACGGAGATTAAGGTTCGAACGCGAAATACGACGCGCGTTACGGAAACGTTAAAATAGATCGGATCGATCGGTTACCAAATATTTTCGAGCTCTTAGAGGCCTGCTCTATTTGGAACTCCGTGCGGCGCTCTATTTCCGCGGTTGCTCCCTTGCATTCGTCGGGACCGCGATTGGGTAGGACACGTTGCATTTTTAACACGTTCGTCGCCTTGTCAACCGCATCTGGGTGACAAGTATGCTTCTGTAGGAGCTTCGTCACCCAAATTCTCGTGCGAGTTAAATAGGATTTTATTTATTTAATTTTTGAAAATCCTGTTATACTATATGTTATACTTGTTAGACATTCATTTATATTTAATCGTTTCGTCACTGAACGGAGCATCGCATCGTAAAGTGTGCACCTTGGGGATTATTATTATATGTTATACTTGTTAGACATTCATTTATATTTATATATATTTAATTTAATTAATTTATATATATTTATAATCTACGCGTTCCGACTGTCGATCCACGCTGAGCGACGAACGTGTGAGTATCTTCACCAAAATTTTACCCTCTCGTCGTTCTAACGGGTCATTAATTTTACTTCCTTTATTATATCCCCTTATTTTAATTTTCATTATTAATTTTAATTTTATAAAGTTATCTTACGTGTCGGATTGTCGCATTTGTGTCCGATAAGAAACTCGCATTTGTGTTCGATAAGAAACTCGGCCGATTCACGCTGAGCGACGAACGTAGCAAAGATTTCAGCCAGTATTTCATCCTGTCGTCGTCCCGACGGATCATTCGCGCATCTTCGCGCGAAAAATCGTTGTTATCGTCTTACCGCCCGGCTCGTTTTTCTGCCCAAGTTACGAGCAGTTCTGCCGCAGCAGCGCAACGCGTTTTATGCAGAGAAGGCCGGCGGTGATTGCGCCCGGCGCCGCGGCGCCGCGCCGGGTACGCTCCGCGACCGATTCGAATCCCATAGTCTCCTCCGTCATCCATAGACTCCCGGCGCACTTCAATTTCCTTTAGCCGACGCCGGTCGCTAGAAAATATGGCTGCGGCCGGGCGGGGTCGCAACTATTTCCGTGGAACTTCGACCGTTCGTTATTTTAGCTGCTCGCGGGGAGTACAATAAATCCTGCTTTATCGGCAGTCTGCATCATCGAATTATACGTTTAGCTGTACAACGAAGGCGCACGGTTAATCCTGTCGACTCTAACGGGACGCATGTGCTCCGGCGATCTTCTCCGATTGCCGGGAGTACAATAAGCGTCTCGCAATATGCGTCCGACTGGGACGACATGCGACATGCTAGGGGAGGACTGTAAAAATTGTGGAGCTCTTTATGGTAACATTATACTTGCTTTGTAACTGTGTTATGCGCGTCTAATTGCATTAATTTGGGGCAATGCTCCAACGAGTATTATTGTTTAGCATTATTTGAAGTAATATTTTTAATTTCTTATGCTGTTGCCTCTGATCGAGTTTTTATTTATTGCATTCGATCAGGTGTTTCTTAAAGAGTGTTCACATACGACATTGAATAATGTCTTTTATTATAGTGATTAAGCACTTGCACTACGATCTCCTTCACTGTTATATCGATTAGTATTCCTTAATCATTTATCGACAATACAATTCTGATTTCTTCTATGATTCCGTTGAATTCATTGAAGTAATTTTATAAGTAACTTTGTAGTAATTTCATAGGTAATTTTATAAGTAATTTTATATATGAATATAATAATCTATTGAGTAATAATAAATTACAATTAATAATATGGAAACTAGAAAATAGATCAGCAACAGGAGAGCTGGATAACTTTTATTTAAAAATAATTAGTGTATGCAGATTTACATGCATATGTATAAACAATTGTTCAGAGTTTTTTCATTAAACCCTCCAGCTCACGGTGTATAATGATCATTTTGCATAAGCCAGTTCCAAATTATTATGCTTTTATTTACATTGTAGATCATTGAAATATTTAAGCGTCTTTTGGAATATGCAAAGTGTCCAAAATATTTTCATTTCACCTTTCAAAATGCGAAAAATAATATTACATACATATGTTAACAAAGCCTAAGAAATACATATTTATCCTCACCAATACCGAGACACACATACCCTACCAGCCACCGTACAAAAAAACAATAACCACCAAGCGACCGCATTTTCAAAATTAATTACATCGCTTTCAAAATCGACACGGCTTACCACAATGGATTCCCAATAAAAAAGCAACTATAAAGTAGCACACTGAAAAGGATTAAACCAGCTTTCTCGTGCCCGCGGCTCGCCGCGCAGTGCCCTCCACGCGTATGACCGCCGTTTTCGAAGCCGGGCGTCGCGCGACGCTGCAAAAGCTCGGAACGCTTTTTCGCGTCGAGTTCGGGGAAACGCTAAAGCGGTACGGATAGTCGGATTTTCTGGCCGGCAGGAGAAAGGTCAAAGTCGATTTCGGTCGTAGCGAGGCGCCGATGCCAGCGGCGAGCGAACGATGGCGGTGGACGCGACAGACAGAAAAGAAACGACGTGACGGCGGGATACGACACGGTGAGAATGCGTTTCACGGGCAACAAAAGACTTTACGAGCCGACGACTATTTTTGAGGCGTTCGCGCGAGAGAGTCCTCACGAACGGGACGGCCTGTTTTACGAGACGCGGCGCGGCGCGGCGCGGAGAGCGAGAGACACGGCGCTCCTCCAAAATGAAGGTTCCCGCGCGTTCCGGCTGAGAACACGCCGCCCCTTCTAGGTTCCGTTTTGTCCTATTAATGGCACAATAAGGCAGTTTGTAATCCCGTGCAACCTTTGATCTATATTCTCGCTGGAGGATCGTCGAACCGGGCGGCTGACCGCACGCCATTGTCCGCGGAAACCGCCCCACGCTAAAGCGTTCCCCGTGCTAAAACCGGCCAATTAATTCGCGAGCCCTTCTCCCCCCTGCCCCCTGCCCCGCGATTCACCGCTGTTTCGCGATATCGTCGGGAATGCCAAGATCGCGGGGACACGAGCCCGCTTGCCGGTGTGTCACAGAGACGGCGCATGGCCACCGAAATCGATCACACAAGTAAAAATACGCGGCGCGCGCGCGGTCTCGCGTAACGGGACACCATAAATTTTTCACGAACGGTTTTTATGCCCGACCGTAACGTAATCGTGGCACGCGACGCCAAAGTGGATTGCGCGATAAGAAAATATTCGTCGCCATGGACGCCGACCGATTCGAGCCGGTGCCTCGATGATACCTTCGTCGTTGACGCCGGTCTCCTAATGACGACGGTTCGATCGGCGGGCGTCGAAGACGTCCACGATCCTGCTGTCGCGGTTTCTTAATTATGCGGCGATACATTTTCATTAATGTTTGCGACAAGGTATATTCTTGTTTGTTCTATGGGGTGCCAACGGTGGCGCATATAGAATATTTTGTGTTTTCTGTTTCTGGTGTAATGAACTGGTTGCCATCATTATTCTTGTTACGCTAGGTACGTAGACAAATGTAATGTCTGTCGCGTGAATTCTAAATTCTTCCGCGAGAACATCGCCGCTGTCCGTGAAAGTGTGCAGGAGAACTCGAGGCAGTGAATTCTTCGCCGTGCACAAGAACTCTTTCGCAGTCTCCAACTTGGCGAACTTTGCGTCTAGATATGCGCTTACATCTGCACAAGATCCAACTGACCCAGGAGCTCAAAGTTAATGATCACAAACAACGCCGTTTGTTCGGTGACTGGAATTGACCACCAAGATCGTGCGATTTGATACCTTTAGACTTCTTCTTGTGGGGTTTTCTGAAGTCACAGGTCTATACCAGTAAGCCACAATCGATCGACGCTCTCAAAGTCAACTTAGCCCAGGCCATCGTCCAAATTCAGCCGGAGCTATGTGGCAAAGCCATTGATAATTGGATGATGTCATATTCCATATAAATATAATGGCATACCCTGGCCTTTCAAATAAAAGAATAATTCGTTAATACCTCATGCACAGCCCATTTTATTCCATTTCAAAATCGACCCGCCCTTACTGAGGAAAACCCTATACATATATAATGTGGGTTTTTGAAGGGTTTTGATGGTCGAAATGAATTGACTAAATTTGTTTCTCTGTAATTAAGAGATTTATATTATAACCTATATTCCTATAACTATAATATATACAATATTTACAAGTTTACCTGTAATTAAGAGAAACGACAATTTAGGTCAACTGTTCGTCTCTCTTTCACAGCTCTGCTTTTATCAGCTATTTTCCTTATAACGATTAATTAATTTTACGTAATCTTTTCTTATCTTAGCACGTGTTCTCTATTTTAATTCTTCTATCTATCTATCTCCCTCACCACGTGGCCAGCTAGCAGGTTTATCACAGCCGCGCGGGCACCATGTACCGAGCGCGGTAATTTTAAAGAGGGTATATTCTCTTTACACATATTGTAGACATTTTGTCCAGAAGAAATGAAATGATGTACGTCGTTCCACCGGCGTGACACGAAAAGATCTAGATTTGACTTGCGGACGGCATAGCGTTAACAATCGGCGCGGTCCCTTCGCTGGCGAAATGGATTAGCAATGGGCGCCATGAGATGCCATGGACGAATTCCCTCGCGAGTGACCGATCGAGCAACACCTGCATCAAGAATAGCCTCAAGGTGGATTGAAATATCCGTGGGGGCCGTCGCCGTTCGCGAGGCACCTGACCGAACGTGCGCCGGCTCCGGGTAAAATAGCCTAATCTCTGGTTGCCGGTGTGTACAGTATATCCCGGCTTTCGGTCAAATATTGACCGTTTAGGTTAACGCGGTCGGCGGGTTTCGGGGCCCGTGTCGCTCGACGCGGGGCTGCATTCCTGCTTATCTCGGGGCCAGCCGTACGGATCGTGATCTTTGATCAAGATCCTTATCGGACACGGGTCTCGCTTATCGTCTGACTCGAGCGACTGCTTCCTGTTCCCTCTTTGTTCCATGGGAAAAGTCCACCTTGGACGCGTCGCGCGTTGCTTTCCGCTCGGCGCGGTTCGATCGGTCGCGCCCGTCCAAGGTCGCGTCCGAAACGGCCGTCGTTTAATCGCCTTTTGCGGCCTGAAAAGAGCCGCACGGAGCCGCCTTCAGGGCGTAATCCCTTCCTCAATCACGACGCCTTTGTCCAGCCGGGAGCACCGCGATCGATCCACGAAAAACGCGATTTTCACGCGATCGATGCCAGTCCGCGCGACACCTGCACACAACACCCGTCGCCCCTTCTTCTTCCGTTAGACTCGCGGACACGGTTCGCCGCGTTGCAAACGGATTTCGTGCGGCGCTCTCAACTCCGCCTGCCATGCTCCGAAGAAATTTCGAGCTCCGCGAAATTCGGAAAGTATGTCGAGGCAGAAGTTGGCGTGGAAAGCGAGTTCGAGAGCGGCGGAATGCGGCGCTCGGCTGGAAAGGTATTCCGCGGCGGTGTGCGGCGATCGCTCGATAGGCGTAACTATGGCGACCTTGACCCTTCGGGAAACGATGATCGAACCGCGGCCTCGCACGAGGAGGCTGCTTTTTGTCGGCACGGCGAAATTTTCGCTAGGCGGCATAGGGGGAAGGGAGGAAGGGAGTCGGAGAGTCGGCGGTAAGGATTGACATCCGGTGATGATAGCGCGAGCTCGCGTTCTCACGTGTCGTCTTCGCTGGGAATAATTTCAATGATCGCGCGAAATTTGGCGCCACGCGATCCCTCACGCCACACGCGCTCCTGTGTGCCCCGTCGCCTCGTGGAAATCCGATCGTGAGTGGTTTCGGCGCGCGAATCGGGACACCGGGGCCTCTGTCTCAGTCGATCTGGGAGTGGCGTTGTCGATAGTGCTCGCGTTCCGTCCCGGCGTGTGCACGCAGTTTCACCGTTTCCGGTTATGTCGCTCGTGTTCATGGCGTTGATCGGCCTCGCGTTCTGCTGGCTGATGGTGACGCCGGTCGCCCATGGGTACCAGGACCGTCTGGGAATCTCGCGAGCCAGGCCCGGCAAACGTGAGTACCGCCTTTCACCTCCTCCTACTTACCCCCCACGACCAAACGAACGCATCGTTTCGGCAACGAGTGATTCATCCCCGTGAGTTGTCACCTAATTATCGGGGCCGACAAAGCGGAGCAGTTAACAGAATCGCGTGCCGGACCGTACGAATCAATATCTGGCCACGACGATACTGATCACGATTGACCGGCCGTTCCGGGAAGTTACGTGTCCAGCCGAGCTGCCAAATAATGCAGAAACGGCGACCCTCGGTCGTTCCCAGCCTCGTGGAAATATAGACATTAAAGAGGAATCCGACGATTCTCCGAAACGCGACGCGGCCCGCGGAACCCTGCCGCGTTCGCGAAATTGCTATGGCCCAGCACGACGCTCTTCGACTGCGGAAGCTATCACGTCTATGTCATTACCACGACTCGCGAAATCGTCTTTCCGTCTCGAGCGTTTCATAGGAATATTTTCTGTCTCGCTTATGGCTGCTATTTCGATGAACGAACACGCTTGCCAAGCCTGAATTAATACGGCAATATTCGCTATGGGGCGAAGACAGCGCGATATGCGGAACGCCGGCGACAGGGGGGGGGGGGGGGGGCGCGGCGTTGTAAAACGGACACGCGAGGCTCTCGGTTTTTCATTCACCGTTCGAAACGACAGAAAATCCGCTTTCGACGAATGCCAGGGACTTGCCTCTCGCGCAATCGATAGCACGCGGCGACGACGACGGTCAGAGGCGGTTGTGTGCCCGCAAAGGAGGGCCGTCCTCGTGGTGCACGACTCCTCGTGGATCGATGGTGGGTCGCGTTCCACGAGTCCACGAGTTCCCGAGCGATCGTGCGCCGACTGTCCATGGGGGTCGCAGCCCCCGGAACAGCCCCGATGGATTTCGTCAGATAGCCACGTGAACCGCCTTCTCCTTCGATCGTGGCTTTCGTTGGTTTTCGTGGAAGCAGGGGGCCCCGGCACCCGTGCTCCCGTCGTGCATCACGCGACACGCCGCTAATTATCTTCATTAGCAGAGCCGGGTGATTGGATTTTCGTGAACTGGCCGATCGATCGGTGACGAGGCGTGTCATTCGGCGCGGCACGCGTACCACGGAATCGACTCCGCTGCGTTCTCGCCGATCGTCTATCGCGAATCGATCGCGAAACGCCCGATCGAAAAAACCGTATTGTTCTCGAAATTTTCGGCGACGATAGAAGCGACGAGGAGCTGCGGTAAATTTAGCCGCGAGCGCGGGACGATCGGGAATCGGAGGCTTTATTCATATTTGCGGGTCGCTCTATTTCAGAGAGGATCTAATTCGGAGCTATCAATTGATCGACGAGTTGATTGAACAGCAGCTCGCCGGGCAACGGAGTTGCGAATCGGGGGATGTAATATTGATGTCGCGAGAACGAGAATTGACGAAGTTAGAACCGGGCGGATTCATTCACCGTAACACGGCCAACCTCTTTAATGAACACGTTCTACACGCGAGGATGATGACCTTTCGCATTCTCGCGCGTGAACCGGGCATCTATCATTCACAATGCGCCCACGGAATATTATCCGCGGGCGTAACGGTCGGTTTATCGTTATCGGATTTGCAACAGTTGTTAGCGCGCATTGTAAATCAGTTGTTCGTTTAATTGGGCGCACCGTGTTTGAGTTGCTCGACCGTTTCCGTGGAACGCTGCTACGCCGGCCGTGTTCACAAACTTCTGCGGAAAAGTGGTATGCTCCAGCCACGGTCAGACACGTCAACGCGCGTCGGCCAGCAAGCTGCAGCGTTCGTCGAAATAAAAACTAAAATACGTTCGTCTCGCGTGGAGTTGATGGCTGTCTGGCGCTGTTAACACTGGAACTACGATACCAGTCAAAACAACAGTTTTGCGAGATAGACAGTGGCTGGTATCGTAAAAATATTTCTAGGAGCAATTTTCAGGTTGACTTTTCTTTATCGAAGTATATATGTGTTATACAAATCGTACGAAGTTTAACGCGTTCGTGGGTGGTAAAGATTTTAATGAACTGCAAGAATAGACAGCTAATTTATTCTAATTGTGATATCGAAATTTTGGTTGGTTTAATGGTTGTATCAAATTAATGCTATAGAGATGATACAGGTGAAATTTGAGAGCATATTAATTTCAAAAGTGAAGTCTATATAGAAGTCTATATAGTTTATGAATTAATTCTAAAACGTTGATGTTCGCAATATATAATAGTAATAATAACGATAGTAAATCAATAATACAATATATAAATATATAATAATAATAAATAAATCCAGTCTCGACATTTTAATATTTGGCGAATAAATTCGTAGAATCTTTCATTTCTGTTTTATGACGACTTGTGTTATTAACTTGTGTTTATTAATTAGCAGAGTAAGCTATTCGAGAGATCTCTTTCAGCTATAAAAATCTGTTACCTTCGTTTTTCTAATAATTCAATTTTTCATGATTTTCTCGGCTGGTTAAGTAATACATCCGAGAGGCAAAAATCAGTATTTTCGACGTCCGCTATTTTTCGCTTCTCATCGAGGTCGTTATTCCGAAGGTTGTCCGACGCGGGGCGTGTCGTTGAGGTCAAAGTTGCCTTTTTTGAACTTTGCGAACCATTTCTGTAGCAGTAGACACGCCTATGACAACGTCTCCGTAAAATGTTGCAGATGTCCCGAGCTGCTTCGGCAGCTTTTTGACCTCGATGAAAAGCCTAGAATAGCAGACGTCGAAAATGCTGATCTTTATAAATCACCAAGAAATATCTGCGACGGACAAAAAATTTCTCTTTATTATATAACAATCCTCGCTTCAATCTTTAAATATAAAATTCAATTTCAATTTAAGAGATGCAAATAACGTACACATTTAGTAGATTGTATTCCAAATTTTTTCGTTCGTTTTTTATTAATAAATTCAACTGTTTGTTACCAATAAATTGTATGAATAATTATCATACACTATACAATTATATAAATAATTATCGTACACAATACAACTATATACAAATATATATTACAGTACATTTATACACAATTAATTATATATAATAACAGCATTAATTTGTTAATAAATTACTAATACGCCATACAGAAGATTTATACTTATAATAATCTTCACTTCAATGTTTAAATATTAATAATACATAGGTGAAATTGAATTCCAATTTAAGCGAGTACACATTTACTAAATTGTACTCTAAATCTTCATAACCAGTCTGACACGATATTATAAGTCAAAGGATTGACGCGCAAGTTGTTATAAAACAGAAACCCCCCTATAAAACAAATTAATTCGCGAACCCAGTAAAACAGCACAAATTAGACTAGATTACTACGTCCAGTGCTAGATAGTTCTCATATTACAATCCAGCTGCAATCAAGAAAGAGGCAAAGAAACCAAAGAGCCGTTCGCGCTAATAAATAGTGCTCTTTTTGCAAGGGCTACATTCTTCATAGAAGAAATTGGAGCACGGAGTTTCGTAATTTTCCTCGGCGTTATCGATAAATTAGCTCTGTCCTACTTGGACATTCAGTTGTTCCTCCTTGTTTGCGAGTTATTCCTCCCGCGGGCTCGCCCATCTCCGCTTCTCTACCCTCTCTTTCTCGCTCTCTCCCCCCTCTCCCTTTCTCTCTTTCTCTCTCTGTTTCTCTTTCCCGGTCTCGCTTTCTCCGTTCCTCTTTCTCGGCGGGTCTCTCGGACTAAACGATAATGCTCGGTTCGATAGCGGGCGTCGCGACGCCCGGCAGTCTGCCACCGTTCCATTCCGTCCCGTTCCACGCTCACAGAGAGCCCCGGCGACCGTTTTCGGTCGTGGCACTTTCCATCGCAGCGTGTGTCTGCGCGTGTGCTCCTAAGACGGCCATAGGCGGCGCCTTTTCCAAATTTCCAAAGGTTCGTTAACCCGACAACGCCGAATCGATCAGGCGTGTGCCACTTTTCCGCTCTCCGCGCGAGACACGAACCAGTCCGCAGTTAGATAATCGCGGGGGTGGCGCCACGATTTTCCGCCTTGCTTATTCGCGACTCCTCTCGGCCGACCCTCGCCGCGCCCTTGCGGAAAAATTTCCACTCGAATATTTCCGGGACTGAACATCGATGTCGAGACTCAGCTTTTCGTTGCGGACGACAACTTGAAAA
Organism: Augochlora pura; assembly: GCF_028453695.1. Taxonomy (NCBI): domain Eukaryota; kingdom Metazoa; phylum Arthropoda; class Insecta; order Hymenoptera; family Halictidae; genus Augochlora; species Augochlora pura. The sequence continues at coordinate 16,229,244 of NC_135776.1, read as the reverse complement.
GCGTTAAACCGCTCGAGGACGTTCGGAAGCGAGCTCTCGACGCGCGAGAGAGACACTCGTATATTTTCAATCGACGACGAATCGGTTTTAACGGGGAAGCGCGCTGCGGTCCGTACCAATGAACTCTACGCCAATGGATCAAAGGTGCAGCAGGTATGCGTTTGGCACAACGAACCGCTCCAAGCGGCGAACGCCGCCGCGCAACGCCATTAATTTACCGGCCGATTTGGCTCGATTAATGCTCGCTAAGCCTCCTCCCCCGCCCTCTGACCCCCACAACCAGACGCGGAATCCCGGATCGTTTCGGCGCGCAACCGACTTCCCGCGGTTTCCCGTTTTGCCAGATAAAGAAGCGAAACGCTCGGCGGTCCGTTTGCAACAGCGTTTTAATCTGCTGCATCAGGCCGGAAGATGCGGTCGGCCGACGAGCGACCGCCTCTCCGCCGTTAATTGACGATCGTGCCCGCGCGGAATTATTAGATCGGGACCGTTCGAATTTAACGGCCGGCCCGGATTTAAACGGCGAGATTCCTCTTGATTAATAACACTGGAAAACGGGGCAGCGAATTAATGAGCGCCCGCAACCGTTCTCTCTCTAACGGAATCTCTATAATCAGTGATTTCGGCGAGCATCGTTTTCAATTAATTCCCTCCCTCGTTATGACGGCTCATCCCCGACGGCATCGAATGTTACGATAACCGAGAGGACGCGAGGAATTAAACCGTGAAACGAGGGAGCGCGGTTTCACGGTGAAACGGTGCTCGTCCATGGTACGGGGTGTGTGCTCGATCATTTTACAAAATACTCGTCGTGTTCAGGGTTCGTCAACCCTGCCCGCGTAGTGGCGAATCAATTGCGTCTTCATGGAACGGGCGGAACACAGCCCGGGGGGCGATTGATCCCGCCACTGAAACGACTGTCGCGAGTCCTCGATATTTTTCCCATTTCCACGGTTTCTATGGTAGAGAAAACGTTGAGAGAGAAAGCTATAAAGAGAGAGCAAGAGAGAGAGAGAGAGAGAGACGATAAAGCGAGAAGGTAGGAGACGGAGCATCAAACATTTTTATTAGCTCGGTCAACTGCTGTCGACTCGCGATAGCCCATTGGCGGCGATCGGACAGAAGGATATTGGCAGTAGGTTGGACGCGGGCGACGACGGTTGACGAGGGTTGGAAAAGAAAAGCCTTTTTCCGGGCGACAAAAGGCCGGCGAAGTGAGGAGAGTGGGGAGAGGGTCCAATCATCGTTACGTGATCCCGACGCGACAGAGGCGAAATGGATTTTTCATATACAGAGAGAGAGAGAGAGAGAGAGCGAGAGAGAGAGAGAGAGAGAGAGAGAGGAGACCGATCCGATAAACCCGGAGCGGTGTTTACGGGGGTGTGCGGCGAGCTTTTGCCGCGGGGGGAGAGGGTGTCGCTCGCCTAGGAAGGGGTTGAAGGCTTCACGGAAACGAGGAAAAGCGCGGAAAGGCCGATAACGACCGTCAACTGTGAAGAGTCGATCGATACCGCCACCGTTTCGAGAGGACTACCTTGTCCCTTCTTTCCTTATCGCTTCTTCCCCGCTCCTCACCCTTTCCGTGTCCCTCTCCCTTGAAGCCCCCCGGCCCCCACCGTTTCCCTCCGCCGAGACCCCTCTTGCACCGTCTTGCTATTCACTCGATGGACGGCGTCGATGATGGATGCTCCTTGAACGGGCTCTTAGCATTTTTTCTTTTTCTCCGCCGCGCGGAGAGAGTGGAAATACCGCCATTGAACTTTATTGCTGTTCGAGTGGCCGCTGTTTCGGGGGTAACGGGGCCGGGGGGAGGGATGCTAATGCGACTCGTCTGGAGCCCCGACGAAGATGATAATCGAGGTGCGCGCCGCCGATTTCCTCGCGCGAATCGGGGGAGATAGGGGAACCGGTGGCTTTCGGGCCATCGAGGGCATTAGGAAAATGTACAGGGTGGCCCGGAGTCGCTCGCGATCGAGAAACGAGGAGTCCGCGGGGCGATACGAGGCCAATTTTGCCTCGGCGCAAGTGCGATCCGCGCCTTTGTTTACCATTAATTAACGAAAAACAATAACCATTAAGAGGCGAGCTCGACTGTCGCGAATTCGTAGCTCTAATTGCGTGACAATGAAGCAACTGTCCTCTAGCAACGCGTCGTTCCGTTTGACTATATTCGTCGACGGATTCGCGAAAATACAGGGTGTCTCGTACGCAAGATATCCCACGATCACTTGAACGATCACACGATCGAGAAATGAAAGATTCCTCAGATTATTTTGTTGGAGTGTTCAGCAAAATGCGCGGAACATGTGGGTGAGGAAAAGTATTCCTTTACTTGCTGTTTATTGCACCTAATCACCATTGACACTTACTATAAAGGGCCTACGAGGAAACGAGTCAGTCAATCCAGTCCAGCCTACCGAGCTAGTAACAGCGGCTGCAGATTAACAATTTTCTAGCCATCATTGTTTCAATATAGTAGTAAACTATAATATTGTGTAATGTGTAAATAGTAACAAGTTAAATCTGATTGACGTGTATTTCATTGTAGTGGATTTCGAATAAACACGTAATTTCATTTACGAGTTATTAACGAAAAACATTAACCGATTAGATTGCGAGCTCTCTTGACGCTAGGCGACTAAGCCAATCAGCGAAACTGGCCTTCGCGCGTTAGGCTCATTCCACCAACTGATCTCGCCTCTCATTGGTCATTGTTTTTCGTTAATAACTCATAAACGAAACTGCAAATCGCATTTTTCTTAAGGAAAAAGTTGCTTGAAATCACCTCGGGATCCTCTTAGGGTATCTTCTAGGACACCCTGTAGACAGCAGTTTTCTAATGGTAGTCGCGAAGTGGTTGCTCGCGAGCCGGCGGCCGGCTGCCAGCGAGCGTTCGTGACTGAAATTTTGACAGATCGTAATTGGTGTTTGCTCTTAACAAACGTTTTCCGTTTGGTTTCACAGTGTCCGGCACGGCAAACAAGAAAGAGGAAGAGACGGCGGTGGCCGCAGCCGACGTCACGGAAGAGACCACCGGTGTCCTGTCGACGAGATCTAGGACGGGCGGCGATCCTGGCGGCGGTATAGACCTCTTGGCAGCGTTACAGCTGCACAACACCACGCGGCAGGGTGTTACACAGGTGCCGGGGCTGGTTAGATTAAAGCCAGCTTATTATCTTCAGGGTGAGTCATGTCTTATGCGTGTACTAAACGAAACGAGCCGAGTACTACGGTACCGTTAACGGCGAAGGCATTATCTTCGCGTAACTTAACCGGTCCCAGCAAGAAGGGTCCCCGCGCTCGAGAACCTTTCGTGCGTCGCACCCCCATGGGGATAACAGAAAGGACGCTTCCGATGAATCATAAATATCCGAAATGTTATCGTAAATATTGTCGTCCAGCCTCTCGGATACTTGTCCCGTTTCCCTGAGAATTTTTCGGAGATCGCGTCGCCTTTCCGATACGCGGGAATGGTCGCGGTGGCTCACGTGACCCGCACGTGACACGCACGTGAGAATCCACGGAGGATCATCTTATGTTTTATTCAGCGCCGTGCACACGTAACAAGGGTATAACAGGGCGCTATAGCCCGATTTATAAGCCTCGCTTTTCAGACAATTTTTGCTTTCTGAAGCTTTTATTAAATAGCACATTTTTTATTTTAAACATATTTTATTTAATTGGAGAAGTCAGTAATTTAGATGATGGTTTTAATTAAATGGGGGAGGATATTTCTGACCATAATTCCGTGCCCCGTATTTCTGTGTCTCTCTATACTTCTGCACCTCTTATTTACACTTTGTAGGTATTTTCTACAGTTACTGTGCTTTTTGTAATAACGTTCCTGATATTATATATTCTTCTATCGTTTTTCATTTCTCATAATATTCTTTCCGCAAAGTGAGGTTGGATTAATTTCTGCGGTCTAATAAAAGAGAACGCTGAAATACGGATAAATTGTAAAATTTGATCCTACTTCCGAATTTATATTAAAAATATAAAACCATACATAGCTGGTACTTTTCTGTCATTGTTAATACTAAGTAAAACCCTTTTACGACGTAATATACTTCCTGAACGACGTAAGTCACAGCAGTAATTAATTTATAATCATATAATAATAATTACATATTAATTTATAATCATTTAATAAGAATTGCATATTAATTTATAATCGTATAATAATAATTGTATATTAATTTATAATCACATAATAATAATTACATATTGACTTGTAATTACTACTTATTTATAATTATCTTCAGCAAGTATTTATCACGATTTTTAACAACATAAATTCCTCAGAACCGTTGTAACATCAACTAAAAACTGTTTACTACATTTTAACATTTAAAAAACGGTAATAACCCTACCCGAGTCTTACATATTACTAAACAAACATTGAAAAAGAAAATAGATCATCAATTTACCCATAAAACTTCTTTTTCTCTATACGTTTTTAATCCGGGAGCACGGAAAACGGAACATCTACCCTAATTTCGAATAGAAATATTCCATTCGATGCACCCTCTGCATCAACCGGCAACAGACGACATAACCTGACATAACCTGACTCACCCGCATATTTTCCACGAAGCGACAGACATACATTGTCCATGATAAAATTCGGCCATCTTTCCAAGACAAGGGAACTAAATCGTTCGGGGATGTACGCCTCCGCGTACCGGTTGCGTACTGGTTGTACGCGATGCAGTAAATCCACGGTCGAGGAGCCGAGCCGAAACCACTTCGGGACTGGCTTCTCTTAACCCGAATACTGGCTGATTTGCATACCGGAGGGTCGTTTCGTAGCACGCCGAGGCAATCTCCCTTCTCCTCCCCTCCCCCCTCCCCCACCCCGTACGGCAATCACTGCAAGCCGTAAAGTCGATTATTACTTTTCGTAAATCACAATCGGTGCTTCCTGTCTCTCCGCGCCAGAAATTAAAGCGTCGACGTTAATGCCGAAAACCAGAATTTTCTGACTAATTATCTGCCCCGCCGCGTTGATTTATTCGCGCCAGTAAAGATCCTCGTGGTTCACCGACGTTCGCTCGCTCTCGATTGGCCATTACTCACGCCCGCTTATTAGCTGCGAGTCATTTAGCGTCGAACCGAAGAATCAACCCTCGGAAGACCGGCCATCCAGAACGCTGAACGCCGGATCCTAAGTATTTTTGGATCCTATGCTAACGTGTACGTCGGAAACAGTTTTTCGATGAAATGGGAATAATAAAATGAAGTAATAATGGGATAATAAAATAAAGTAAATAAATAATATGACGGATAGTGAAACGAATGTAAGACAGAGGAAAGTTATTTGTTACCCGTCATTTTCATAATGTATGAATATAACGGTCGTCATATTGGCTAGTGATAGAAACTGCGATCGATAACATTGTTTGCAGGCTGTAGAAATTAATCCTTTGCACTCGAAGCTATTTTGATTCCTAACAAATTCTAGAATTGAAATATTAAGCTTATGTGTAAATTAAAAAATATTAAATTTATATATACTACAATAATTAAAAATACTAAATTTGTATATTAATTAAAAAATATTAAGTTCGTGCGTAAATTAAAAAATATTAAATATACGTAAATTCTGTTTCAATCTTCAATATTTCAATGTTCAGTATTAAATTAAAAAATTCTTTATCGTAACTATGAAGGAAATGGAACAGCAAAGGGGTAGCAACGTGAACGTTCTTTTTGAAAAGTATTATAGTAATTTCTAGGACCGCCTCAGAATCTTCACTCGAATGCAAAGAATGAAATGCAACCCTGAGTAGTCGGCGGGTTGTTAAAAAAAAATCGTCGTCCGATAAAAATGCTCGATCGCTTCTATAAAGAATTGGAGCGAGAGTGGCGGCACAGCGATTGCCTCGGTTTTTCGGCGGGAAATAATGCGGCGATCAAATTTTTGGAACGCCGCGTGACCTCGCGAGTGCAGCAGAATTGAACCATTGACCGCGATCTTGATAACCGTTATCAGTGCCGGCCGCAGAGCGAACGAATGGGAGCGATAAACTGGAAAAACAATAGGCGCTTATCAGTCGGTATCCGATGGTTACGTAACGAGCGATTAATCGATATTGCGAAAGGTCAGTTTCACAGTCCGACGGCGTTTCTTTATCCGTGGTACTCCGGTGGGAATTCCCCTGGCCGCGAACGACTGCTGCTCTTTTCACCCAACTATTAACCCTTCGATGATTATCACCACGGAAAATTAACCCTTTCGGATTACGAATCGTTAACTGTACCAGGCATAGGATTTTATAATAAATACATAGGTAAAGACAACAGATGTTGAGAATAAATAGACCCACGTTGGACAGAAATTTTGTTGCGTTTTAAATGAAATAGAATTGGTATATTTTTATTAATAATGGAAGCAGATAATAAGAGATCATACAAATGTAATAATACAATTTAATACTAAATAGTAAGTAGTAAATTATAGTAAATTGAGTACTATGTATTTAGTGCTAAATTGTATTATATTGAATATTATATACTAAAAACTAAATTATACTCAATTGAATATTAATTACTAAGTGCTAAATTATATCAAACTGAGTACCACATACTAAACTGTATTAAATTTAATACAAAATATTTAGCACTAAGTTATACCCAATTGAATACTAAATAGTACGTACTAAATCACACTAAATTGAATACTAAATACTAAATTATACTAAATTGAATATCAAATGCTAAATTATTTTAAATTAAATTGAATTGAATACTAAAACGTAAACGATGAATAACAATATTTCACTGTATTACACCACAAGTTGCACAGTGGATTAAATAAAATCCCACCATACTTTCACAACTTACAAACAAACTTAACCTTTAATTTTTATTACACAGCTCTTCGCTTGCTCACATAAGATCAATTCTTATAAAAATGAACTCACTTTTACGATTTCTCATACAAAACCGGGTAAAAAAGAACATCGCAACAAAACTTCCGCTTGCAACAATCGACGAACCGATAGCGACATGTTGAAATCTGCCAACACATTTATAACAATGTTCAATGGTATTACCAACTGCTTTACTCGACAAAACTAAATTTAAACCTATCGCATGCAGCTATTGCAAAATTACAAGGTGGGAACAAAAGATATCCCACCGTACACTACCTATATCAAAAAGATGGGACATTTCTAACTCACCGTGCCCAAAAATATCGACCCACCTATCCCCATACAGTTAAAGCATCCCTGAGAACTCGTACTCCTAGAACTTCAAGGGACGAAAACTGACAAAACAACACAAAAGCAAGAGACTAAATATAAACATATTGCATCGCAGTATTACCAGGTAGATCTAAAAATGTCCCACCATAGACTACCGTATATAAAAAAGGTGGGACACTTTTCGAACCCCACGTGCCCCATGGAGTTAAAACCCTCCGTCATAGCACGAACGATTGCTGTTTCGTTCAGGCACGGTCGCTTTTTCTTCACGGCGCACTTGAGATCATTAAGTCCCCCCTGGGATCACCTGTGGAGTGTCGGCAACTCGTTCGTAACGCGACACCCTGTACATCGATGGAAACATGCTCGATTAGCGTTCCGAGCACGGCCGATAGAGTTTCGTCGTATATGACAATCGGGGCCCGCGCGCCACATTTGCGCGCCTCGCGTCATTTGTTGTTCAATTAGCCCGGCCGTGCACGCCGTCCCCCCCCGAGAAGGGAAATGAATTTTTCAGTTTGGTCGGCCGGCGTGCGTGCGCGGTGCGTGTCGATCGGCCAGCGAGCCGTGTGATCCGGTCCCGTGCAAACGATCGCGGGGCTGTGGGCACCCACCCCCGCGCCGCTTGCAGCTAAAGTGCAGCGGTGCACACGGCGCTCGATTGGTTGGCTTCGCGCGCCGTCCGGGCCCGCCGGCTACTACCCGCCTCGAGTTTCTGTTTCAGACGCGCTGGCTTAATAAAGGTAACCGGACACCTTGTGCTCTGCGGTGTAATAAACGCGCGAGGACACGCCACCGGCCCGATCAATTGGACGAGGCTCGCAGTTGGTTGAAGGAGCTAATGATCGCCGCGGAACGTACCCCGCAATGCCGTACTCGGCTTTCCTTCGCTAATGATGGAATTAACTCGACGGTGGCGGTGAGCCGCTTCCACGAAAAATCGATCCCGCGTTCCTGGCTGTTTATTTAACGGACGAGGTCGTCGTTTAGGCGGTAGACTTCCAGGTCGATGGCGCGCAACTGCTAGAGTAGCGTCTCCTGATCGAAATCACCCGAAGGAACACGCCGACGACAATAGCAAACAACGTGGCTTTCGAAGAAACCGTCTTCGAGCAGGTCCAGTGAGACCCGCGGTCGGCTCGTGGACACCGGCGATCTATAATTCAGAGGTCAGCAAAGCCGATGTACAGAGTGAAAGTTGGCCGGCGCAAAGATCAATGGGGAACACTCGTTGGAAGTTTCGAGCCGTTTGCGGCGGAGGAAAGTTCCATCAGCCACCCTCGGCATTAATTTAGCATCCGGGAAGACGGTCGAAGCGAAAGTTGCCTCGCTTCAGAAATAAATAACGCGGAGATTAAATCAGCCGACCCCTGGGGCTGGGGAGACAGCATCCAAGGGGTCACCCAATTCCAGGACCCGTCGGCCCCCGTCGCCCAACAAAAGGGGGATCGCGGAATCTTGTTTTCCGTGTTCCAGAGAAAACTCGGACACGTGTCGCTCGCCGGCGTTCGCCGGGCTTTGTTCGACGATCACAATGGGACCCCTTGCGTGGCTCCTCTTCCAATCGAGCTTCCCTTTGCTGGATCGCCGCGTCACGTCTCGATATTCGGCGATCGAACGGATAAATAAAAGTACCGCAGCTAGGAAAACATTGGACCGACGAGATCTCTCGCTTTTGTGTTGTCTCGTCAGCTTTCGAGCCTTGAAGTTCGCAGGAGTCCGAATTCTAAGGGACGCTTTATCTGTACGAGGATAGATGGGTTGATACTTTAGGACAAGGTGGAGTTAAAAATGTCCATCTTTTTGATATAGGTAGTGCACGGTGGGATATTTTTTGGTCCCATCTTGTAATTTTTCAATAGCTGCATGCGATGGGTTTAAGTTTAGTCTTATCGAGTAAAGCAGTTGGTAATACCATTGAACATTGTTATAAATTGTGTTCAATTTTGTTGGCAAGTTTCAACATGTCGCTATTGGTTCGTCGGTTGTTGCAAGCGGAAGTTTTGTTGCGATGTTCTTTTTAACCGGTTTTGCACGAGAAATTGTAAAAGTGAGTTGATTCTTATAAGAATTGATTTGATGTGAGCAAGCGAAGAGCTCTGTAATAAAAATTAAAGGTTATGTTCGTTTTTAAGCGGTGAAAGTATGGTAGCACCTTATTTAATCCACTGTGCAACTTGTGGAGTAATACAGCGAAATACGTTGCTTATGTTTTAGTATTCAATCGAATTTAATTTAGTATAATTTAGTATTTAGCATTCAGTTTGATATAATTTATGTTTAGTCTTCAATTTAGTATAATTCAGTATTTAGTATTCAATTCAGTATAATTTAGTATCTAGTATTTAGTACTCAATTTGGTATAATTTTGTGTTTAGTATCTCGTATTCAATTGAATGATTATATTTTTATGCTTTTATATCACGTGATTCCTTCGTTAATAAAAATGTACCAATTATGTTTCATTTCAAACGCAACAAAATTTCTATACAATATGTGTCTATTTAATCTCTGCAAAAATTGTCTCATAATTTGTTTAGCATTCTATGTGTATATAATAATATATAATACATATGTTGGAATATATAATACATATTTTCACCGATCTTGAAGAATTACTCGTAGTCATAGAGTTTGATATTCCATTGTAAATATATAATATCATTTAGTTGAGGATATTCTAATGGCAAATGTGTGAATAAGTGAAGACAATAATGCACATATCGCAATAAATTGTTGGCTAAATTCGTTCCTCAAAATTTATTATGAGTGAACAATACTTATTCTTGTATAATACATATTTCTTCTCATTAATATATATATTATTATGCTAATATAAATTTCACAATATAATATATATTACACTATGATATGTATACTATTATACTAGTATATATACTATATTATACTAAAATATGTACATAAGTATTGCACTAATTAAAGTATAATACCTATCGCCATAACACTGCACCTCAAATAATTAAAATTAACATTTCCCCGGCTATCTCGTATTAAAAAATTCCCTGCAATCAGAATTTTCGTCTTTCTTGAAAATCGCGTGCCTCGAAGAAGAGTCAAACCTGGGGGGGTCACCTGTGAACTTTGGTTTAGCGTCGCAGCGACCCGGAAGCGATAAAACGGGGCCCGAATTCGGTCTTGAAATGGCGCCATCGCAGTTTGCCAGGAAACCGGCGTAACAGTTCGCTGGAACAATACCAAAACCGATTCGCGACAGGAACCCGAAAGGTTGAGGGGGCCGGGAGGGGGGGTGTAGGTTGAAAAGTACCCTCCGGGCCGAGGTTGCAAACCGCACAGAAGGTTCCACGAATATCGTTGGTAGGGTGCAGCGAGGCGAGGGTGGCCCCGGTAATTGAAATTTCTTTCGGGGAAAGCCACCCTTGGCCCGAGCACAACCCCCGTCGGCACGGCGATTTGCGCCTCGCTTTTCGCGGACGTTGCACCGTCGTCGTCGCCCACGCTTTCAGCCCCGACTGGCTGCGCGTTTCTCTAATACCGATCGGGCTCTATAGGCGGCGCACGGGGGACGTCCGTACACCCGCGCGGCGAGCGACCACCAGCGTTTACGTTTGCTCCGCGAGTAATTGGACACGCGATATTACGCGGGTGAATCGAAACCGAGAGCAAATATCGAGGCGTCGATGGTTTGTCGCAATTTGTCGAGTGGCGATGGGGTTGTCGAGTCGAGGGGGCCTCTCATGGTCGCGGCGCTGGCTTTCACAGGGGGTGCGCGGGCCGGTGTTCACGCTTTCGCGTGCCGGCCTGGACAATGTCTTCTCGAATTAGTCGATAACGCGCGCGGGGTGAGGGAGGGAGGGAGGGAGGAAGGCAGGGTTCCGGAGGCCTTGTGCAACTTTTCGGGGTTGTTCTCTTCTCTTGGAACGGTTCCCAATCCCGGCGGATCCGCATCGCGGAACGAGGCAACTTCTTGGCGACCCGATAAAAAATGTCCGCTCCTCCGAATTCCGGACAATTTAGGGTCCAATTTTGGTAATCTCGTTCCGTTGCCCTTCGCATAAGAAATTGAATCTTTTGAGGGGACGATCTACAGGCGGACGCACCCGGTATGATATACATCGGTGAAAATTCCGGTCCCTTCGCCGAATAAATTTTGTTGGAGGGGTTGGTGAGGTGGCCGCTACAACTTTCTTGAAATTACCCCTATTCTGTAGCTTAGCATAATTGCCAGGACGTTTGTCGGAGAGCATTGTACCGCCTACACGCGGTCCTGATTCGACGGACCAGGGCTGCGACGGCTTTGGAGCAAAAAGGACGCGCCTCGGTTCGTTGGATCGAATTCGAGCGGACGAGTCGGCGACCACAGCCAATCGAATTTTCATGTCAACTTGATTGCGTAGTTGAGAGCGGCCGGCTGGCGAATCCTAGAGATCGATGCGAGTCGAGAAAAATTTCGGCTGACCCAGATCGGCCGACTCTTCCGCTCGCAATTGTTCCCGAAAAATGGAAATTTTCCGTTGGCCAGTCGTAAGGCGGACAGCTATTAACCCTATGCAGTCGAGTATCTACATTTGAAGCTATTTATTCTTTTTTCATTTTCACATAACCTCTTAGTAACGATGCGCCGTCTATTTTGTGGAGGTTATCTTGTATTATGACGCGTCACACTTAATTATTATTATTTATTGTTAAAGTATATTATTAAAGTTCTCTTTAATAATGTAATATATAAAGTAATATATAATATTTACAGTAATGCACCATCTATAATATATGCAATAATATATAATACATGACAATACATAAAATATATAAGGCAAATGATTAAAATATCATATATTTAATCCCACATCGACCACGTGGGGTTGTCCACGGCTTCGCAATATTTTCAAATTGTCCGGAAACGTGCTAATAGATGCTATAACATCGAGGAATAATTCAAACGGCACTGTATATTTTATCTTTTAAAAATAATAAATCATATATTTTTCTTTCATATTTCAATCATATATTTTTTTCTCATTGATAGATATAATTATACCACCTCTGGTTAAAATAATCTCCGTTCAAAGAAAAAGACTAAATTATTTTCTGGAATATACAGAATTTAAAAATAGAGGAAAATGTAATAAATAGATCTGAAAATATATTTCAAATATAAATAAATTTACAAATATATTTCAAATATGGATATATTTGAAAGTAGACGAATTTTCGTCGTTTGGCTATCGGCGATTGTTTGCGAAGCAACGAATATTCGTCGCGCGACAAAATATTCGTTAATACGATCACAAAGGGTTAACACGGGGCGAATGGTGAAAAGCGAAGGAGCCTCCGCGGAAAACAGCCGGCGATAGATCCGATTGCACCGGGCAGTGGTTCCGTCGTTGATTTTCCGTGTCGGTGGCACGACCGAGCTATGCACCGCCGAACAATCGATGCTATTCGTACCGAGAGCCGCTCGGAACACGGGATAACTATCCGCGGCAGCCGGCGTGTTCCGGCGTAATATGATTATTAGCGCGCCAGGATCGAGCGGAACGCAGAAATGATCGAGTTTTACTACTGCAGGCGAGGAGAGGGAGCTCCGACTGAACGAGGCGAGCTTCGAACGAGCGGCCACACTACTCCGGCGGGTTCCGGAATTCACTATAGCCGCCGCTCTGCGACAAGAGGAGGCCAATTCCGGGACGATCATCGCCTTTTCACATGGGAACAATAGGTAGGACGTGTAATTTCATACTACGATCCCTGACCCCCTTGTTCCTGGAATTCGGAGCACTGTTCGCGCGGCGACGAAATCGACGCTCTAGCAACGTGTCGCGTTCGCGCGGTTACAATTCTCCACGGAATTTCAAAAATACAAGGTGCCCCATAGATCACTTTCAATCGTGAAATTGGAGGTACCTGAGGTCATTTCAAGCAACTTTTTTCTTTACAAAAACGTCCTCCTTGGCTTCATTTACGAGTTATTAACGAAAATCGATGGCCAATGAGAAGCTAGATCAACTGGCGCGAGGCGGCGGAGACATCGAACGCGCGAGCTGATCTCGCGTCTCATTGGTCACTGTTTTTCGTTAATAACTTGTAAACGGAGCCTCGGATTGCATTTTCGCAAAGGAAAAAGTTAGTTCAAATCACCTCGGGTACTCCTTAGAGTGACTTTTAAGATCATGTAACGATTTATGGAATGATGAGCCGCGCTGATGGGTACAGTCTCCACGGGTTTCGCGGTTTAAGAGGTGGTTTTCCGAGTTCGAGGGTCGCGCGGGCTCGGGTCAATGCCAACCGCGACTACTTCTCCCTCGATCGGATGTCTTCTAGCTGTCCAAAAGAGAAATGCAAAGAGAGAGAGAGGGGGAGAGAGAGAGAGCTCTATTCCGACAAGCCAGAGCTGCTCGCGCCGCGACCGGCGAACTGAAAATGGTAGAAAAGCCAGTCTTAAAGAAGTTACTGTGTCAATTGTTGAGCCGTGGCAGTGGAGAGCTCTTAACCTGAAAGTAGTCGCAGCCTCTGTTGGCACGCGAGGCGCGCAGTCTAGTCGTTTTGACCCGGCTGACACAAATTGGATGCGCGGCACCTACGTGTCCGCGGTATTAGACGGTAATTAACACGCTCCGCCGAGCGGAAATCGCGGCCGGATAAACCGGAATTTAGCGTCCATTCAGCATCGGGGCTCCGGGGATCCACCGAAATCCGCTGGAATTCCCTGGACGGAATCGATGACGACCTTTCGCGCCGGTCGGCTAAACGAATTCCAGAACGATGCCTCAATGTCGCCGATTGAGAACGGCCGGTGCGGCTCCACCTCGCGCGATCGATGACGAACCGGGAAACGAAAATCGTTAGTCACACACGCGACCACCCACTGCACCACCACCCTCCCATTCAATCATGTCATCTATTTGTTGCCCTCGCGTGTTTCAATTAACACCGATTTCCATCGATCGTGGCTGTTCGACTCGCAGCCGTGATTCAATCCGTTCGATCGAATCGTATCGAACGGGTTTAAGTGCTCCGGAACACATGAACGATCGCGTCCGATGTCGCGATGCCACGCCCACCTCGGTCCCATTCGGCGTCGCGTCGACTGTCACGCCCGCTGCCCCCTCTCTGCGGTTTCCCTGCGCCGGAGGAAGGGGATGCGCCGGTGGGCGTGGTTTGCTGGGTTCGGGCAGTGACCTTCAGTAGTGAAGTATCAAGGTTGACGCTCTCGAGGAGGATCTCTTATAGATGAGAATTACCATGAATGGGACACTTACTTATTTTACTTGTTTTATTGATACTTTCTGTAGCAACTGTATTTTACTCCTTTTACATTTCATGCATTTTGTTGTTGAATTGGTTGCATTGAATGGGACAGTGTAACAAGATAAATTGATTGTATTAATCTCCTAAGTACGGTTTCTTTATTGGTTCTAACCAATAAAGTTGTTTATTAAAGTCTTTCTTTATTGGTTCTATTTAGCAAACTAATACTTACTAAAATTATATTGCTTCAGAATTGGTTGAAAAATTGGGAGAAGGAAAATTAGAATTAGAATTGAGTTGGAATTAAATTAGAATTAAACTCGAATTAAATTAGGATAGCATCTCTGTCGAGAGTCCCTCAAACATCCCTAAAATTATTCCCATAAATTTGTCGACTGAACGTTGTTCCTTCTGCGTTTGACAGATATTTGGAGCTGCAGAGCAGCGGTCGCAAAGACGAGCTTCGACTTCACTACGTATCACGCCGAGACGGCACAGTCCACGTGGAGGCGTTTCCTTTCCGTTTGGCAGACGGGGCCTGGCACAGGGTCGCCCTGAGCGTTAGCGGCTCGCAGGTCGAGCTGCTGGTCGACTGCCATCCGTTGTACAGGCGACTGCTCAGGCCTGGACCACCTGACACCAACTTCACCCTGCCGCAGCTTCAGCTCTGGGTGGGACAGAGAAACGCCAGACACTTTCTCTTCAAGGTACGGCGATTTACATTGATATCGTAGTCGGTCGTTCGAGCCAGGCAAGTTGACATGATTTTCGCGCCGCAGGGTGCTTTGCAGGACGTGAAGCTGATACCCGGCCCCCATGGCTATCTCTCGCAGTGTCCGCAGCTCGACTCGTCCTGTCCCACATGCGGTCAATTTTCTATATTACAAAACACGGTGGAACAGCTGATGCATAATCTGAACGAGCTGACACGGAGGGTGAGTGGACCTTTCGGGGATGCTTTTCAATTTTCGAGAGGCGGGCGAGCACAGCATTTGCTCTATCGATTGATAATCGATGTTTCGAGGCGAATCGAGTATCGATTTCCTCGAGATATTCGATCATTCTAATAAAGCAAGTCGTTTAAAATTAGAGCGTCGTATAGTACTTGATATAGTACTTTTTGCTCTACCTACGATATGTTATGCGAATGTTTGCGAAGTTCGAGCAACTCGAATATTTTTCGATGGAAAATTCATGTTTAAGTAACATGAACTATCATTGTCACTAGACGTATAATATTACTAGATATTATATAATTATATATTATAATATAATTTCGGGTGAGGCTAGTGACAGTTATGGTAGTGCTAGATTTTTTATCGTGTTCCGAAGATGGAAATTCAAAAAGAACGAACAATTTCTACGGCATACAGAAAAATTACATTTAGTACACAGCAATCTTGGCATTAATGTTTAAATATTAATTACAGATGGTAGGATTTAATTTCAATTTAACCCTTTGGCTGCGACATACTCTTAAGTATAGAAGCACTGATAAAAATGAAGCAGGCATAGAAATTCAATATCAATAACGAATGACAAGTTTCATTTAATGAACATAATTTTTTACGCGATGATTTATTATTATCATTATTGTTATATAATATATCAGTAGTGGTATTATATTTGGCATATTATTATTAAATTTACGCTTTTCGTACACATTGGTAGCCTCGTAATGGCGTATATTATAAATCCTCATAATGAGTCTGATAAAATATTATAAGACAAAGGGTTAAATTTCTACTGGTCCTAAGAACGATCGCACTTAGTGGCGGCGATAGAAATTTCGCAATCATCGTAGAGATTTTCTAGACACTTATCGAGAGAAAACTGTGCTCGCACGCCTCGAGCATCGCCCAGCTGGAGCTCCGTAAAGTTCACAGTACTCATTGACATCCTTCCTTTTAGCTAGCCGCTGCAGAGGGCAGAATAAGCAAAGTGGAGGAGTGCGAGTGCCAAAAGTCTTGCAGGGCCAACGGCACCGTCCACGAAGACGGCGCCACGTGGGAGAAGGGCTGCCAGCAGTGTTCCTGCGTCCACGGTGAAATCGAGTGCAGGCCGACACCCTGCGCCCCCGTCACATGCAAGCATCCCGTCCTTTCTCCGGGACAGTGCTGTCCCATCTGCTTGAGTAAGACCCTTCATCTACAATCTCCATCCAGCTAGCTTCGTTCATTCGGATCATCGTCTTAACGCGTTTCTCCGCAGAGCAATGTTACTTGCGCGGTGTGATCTATGACCACGGTGAAAAAGTCTCGCCGAAACAGTGCGTCGAGTGCGACTGTTTCGACGGCAGTTTCACCTGTCAGAGGTTCGACACGGAGACCAGATGTCCACCACTGCCTTGTCCGCCTAGCGAACAGATTAGCGTGGCCGAGGAGTGTTGCAAGTTCTGTCCAGGTATGTTACGCGCACAGGACGGGCCCAGAATCCTCCGATCGCTGCTGTACAAGTCGCCTTTGCTACCTCATCTTAACTCGCATGTAACAATGTTATTAACCCATCGAGGAACCCTCGGCGACGGTCCCGGCTGAACCGCGTTCACCGGGGACCCGTAGCCGAGGGTCGCTCGCGCTGCCATCGCAAACAACGTGCAAGTATACAAGCAAGTTCCGCTGGAAAAGCGACGCTCTAAAATCGGTTCACTTGCACCGTCGCGTCGCGCAGGCGATCGCTACTTTACCGACCGGTCGGTCATTCGACCGTAGACATTTCTATTGTTATAGGCAATTAAATTTGCTAACGTTAAATTATTTCGTAACGTTAGTATCGAATGATACTCATTTTATATTTATTTTATTCAATTTACGCGAGAGACATCTAACATTTAAAAAATTATACAACAATATTGAAGATTATTGTATTATCATTGTTCAATTCTAGTCGCTGTTTTTATTCTATTTATTTTATAGCGGAAGGTCTTCACTTAAGGAGCTTATGCTAATGTTTAAAAAGTTATATAACAATATCAGAGCTTACGCTAATATTTAAAGAAATTATATCATAATATTGAAGCATACACTAATATTTAAAGAAATCAATATAATAATATTGGAAGTTGCGATAGTACATTCTAACAATTGTTTCTCTATAATAGATAAGAAATTGGCATGACCGCTTCGCAGGCTACCGATCGAGGTAAAAAGCCGATACGGAGACCGCCGGTCGGTAGAGTGTTTAATAAACATTAGCATGTCCGATTAACGCGAAACCAACCGTGAACGATCCAATTCCCCGACGGGCGTTGTCCCGACCGTACCGAAGCACGCTAATCGAATGTTCTAACCGTCTCTTCATCTGCCTGGCTAACCAAATTTAACCAGGGGTGGACTACTGCGCGAAGGGCCACAAGTGTCATGCTAACGCGTCCTGCCTGAACCTCCAGACCACCTACGCCTGCCACTGCGATATCGGTTTCCAGGGGGATGGTCATAACTGTCACGGTATCTAATGCTTTTCCTAACTTACGGTATATCGTATTAACCTTCGTCGTCCTGCTGGAAGCGCGAGCTTCGCCGCGCCGCGCCGTACCGGGTCGATGGGAAATTCCTGCTCGGACATGTGCAATTTCCGATCGACCCGGCCGCGTGAAATATTTAAAGGACGATGTGTTAACACGTGGAGAACGTGACCGTGCTACCGGGCGGTGTCGTTCTTCGATTCTGGAATCGTACTGTCAACCACCACGGATGATTGTAGTCATCGAGCGGCGGGACTTTAGTTCCTCTGTTCTCAATGGTTTCCTCGATGTTAACGACTTTTTTGTCAGCCGCCGATTACTAGAATCATCCGCGACTATGCACCGTGCGTTCGCGAGAAGAGGAAACATGTTCGAGTTCCCAATTCTGCTGCAGGGTCTTTTATGCTCGCAGGTTGAACTATTGACCGAAAACAGGGTCGAATGTGAATACTATATCGTTGAGATTCGTATGATACTCCCACTTCTGCTGCAGTCTGCTCTTTCTTCTATATAGATATAGATATTCTTCTTGACCAATAGCTGATTACTACCTGCGATTATAGGAGAAACAGCAAACTAACAGCAATCAGCTAGTGCTCAAGACGAATATCAACACTATATAATACCAATACTATAATATATTCTATATCAACGACATAGTCTTGATACTCGTTTTGGCCAATGGTCGATTGCTACCTACGATCGTAGAAGAGCCAGCAGAAGCGCAGCTTTGTTCTGGCGAACGCACGGTACTTTGACCGCCAAGCCTGGTCCACCAGATATGACCGACATTTCTGCATCAGCAGATGTGGACGAGTGCGCGCAGCAAGGAGGTTCCGAGGGTCATCACTGCAACGCCAACACGAAGTGCGTGAACGTGATCGGCTCCTACACGTGCGAGTGTCTTCCGGGTTACCACAGAGTCGACAAGTTCAACTGCGCCGAGCTGGACGAGTGCGCAACCGGTCATCACGCCTGCGACGAGCACGCGACCTGCGTCAACACCGCCGGCAGCTATTACTGCGTATGCAAGGAGGGCTACACCGGCGACGGTTACACCTGCAAACGTACAGTATCTGATTTTCTTCGTCTCGAACGTCAGCAAATTTTCCAGAACAGTGTCAAAACACACAGTGGAGCATTCGTCGCCTCAAACGCTGGCCAGACTGATTTCACACGTTTCTTGTAATACTACTTCTGA
Source organism: Augochlora pura (assembly GCF_028453695.1). Taxonomy (NCBI): domain Eukaryota; kingdom Metazoa; phylum Arthropoda; class Insecta; order Hymenoptera; family Halictidae; genus Augochlora; species Augochlora pura. The sequence continues at coordinate 16,210,142 of NC_135776.1, read as the reverse complement.
ATTAAACAATGGAATTATGTGTTATAATTTTGCCAAAGAGGGTAAATAATATTGTCTGTTCATGTTCTTTTTCTCCGACGCAAATATTTTCCTTTTCTACCGTCGTGGGAAAACTATGCTATTGATTTTTAATGACATCAGAACATACATTAAGAGTCGTTTGAAGTATAATCAAATTTCACACGAATTGTTTGAATGTTAACAGTGTTATTTATGTTGTTAGCAATTTTATAATATCACTTATCGTTCGAATCCAGACAATGTAGAGTGTGCTATTCAATAGATAGTAAATTATTGCTTACTTTAATAAAAATTACAAGATGGAGTTTATTTAAATGTCGCACAATTCCTATAACAATGCGTGCCCTAATAGAGTGATGCGTTCAATGGTTTTTAATAAAAATATCTCTACAACATCAATGATTATAAAAGCGAAACCAGTCGTTTGTCCTTAGGTGGTAGGTTTAATGCTCGGTTCACAGCTAAACCGATTTCCGGCCAATGTTTGAGATCGAATACTCTATTGAGCGACGTGTAATCAAAGATGACAGCCTAGAGAGACGTGCTTACTGATAAATCTTGTTTCTTCCACGTTCTAGCTGTCTGCAATCAGACTTGCCAGAACGGTGGCGAGTGCGTGGCGCCGGGCAGGTGTTCCTGCCGACGCGGCTACATCGGTAACAGTTGCGAGCTCGATCTCGACGAGTGCGCTAGCGACCTTCACCGATGCCATCAGTCGTCGACGTGCTTCAACATGCCCGGTTGGTATTACTGCCGCTGCAAGCCCGGCTACAGGAGCGCCCTTCACGACAGCACCCAGGGCACACAGTGCCTGGACATCGACGAGTGCAACGACCAGACGATCGAGAGGAGGCACACGTGCCACCCGAGCGCGAAGTGCACGAACACGGAGGGAGGTTACGAGTGCATCTGCCCCCTGCAGGAGGACAATCACACCGCGGAGGAGTGCAGGCTCAGTACGCGTCCAAAAACAAATATTTAAATGTCGACGAACGACCCAGGCAATGAACTTCACGATTACAAAAATTGTCCAGGTTGCTGGTTCGAGGAGAGAGAAGTGGAGAACGGCGAAACCTTGGCGCCGGCTGGGAACCCTTGCAGGAGGTGCACGTGCAAGGACGGCGTGATCACGTGCAGAGACCCCGTCTGCGACTGCAGCGCACCGGGAAGCCGCAGGGACAAGTGTTGCCCCCAGTGCGACCCCGCAGCCTCTTGCAGGCACCAGGAGCTCCATCACCTGGTCTTCAGGAGCGGCGAGCGATGGATATACCAGTGCCAGACCTGCGAATGCCTGGTAATGACGACAACCAGACCGGCGTAGTTGCCGATCGTCTAGTAGATTACGTTGCGAGTAGCTGCGGCAACGCGACGAGATGGTCTAGACACGGAGGGTACAGAAGGGAGGTAATCGATCAATTGTTCACAGTACGGCGAAATAGACTGTTGGCAAATGGAATGTCCGCCGGTGACCTGTTCGAACCCGGTCACCGAGGACGGTGACTGTTGCCCCCGTTGCGAGGATGATCCTTGCGCGAGGGAGCCCCCCGGGAACAACACCACCCTCTCGGTCCTGACACGACCCAGGCCCTGCAGCTACTCCGGGATCATCCACGACAGCGGCAGCTCCTGGCAGGACCCCCATGACAAATGCACCACGTGCGAGTGCAAGGTAAGGAAGATGTCCGGCCACGAACACAACGAAGGACCGAAGAAATCGTCGGTCCTTTATCCGTACAAGGCCCGCAGGATAGGATAGGGGGGTTCGTGGGAGAAGAGGAGCGAGCAGTCGAGGAAAATCGATGGCCCGGATGGTGTAGAGTACGCCCATGACGCGGGTCATCTTGTTAACGAACCATCAAGTAGATCATTCACGAGTCGTAGCTACTTAGAGGGTGCGACCAAAGGGTTGCAGTCCACAGTGGACGCTGCCATGACAGTCTTCGCGCGTCATCTAGCGATTCCAGTACCTTAACGCTTTACCGACCGGACTTTCGACCGTATATATTTATCTCATTTTAGGGTAATTAATATATATTTATATACATATATATCTATTTTATTTATTTTATTCATTGCGAAAGTTATCTAATATTTAAAAAATGATATAATAATATCGAAACTTACGGTGATACGATCTAGCTCTATTACTTCAGTAATAGATAACAAATTATCGAATATGAAAAACCGATGTATAATAATATTATAAAATAATATAATAATATTGAAAAGGCAATGTATAAGCTACCGGTCGGTAAAGCGTTGAGTAACGCCTACCACTTAGCTTCTGCCAGGTTGCGCTTGCTGTCTCTGCCGGCTTACCGTGCCAGACCAGTCCTAAAGTATTTCTGTCCGTTTCGATCATAGTTTTCCATAGATTCTATTTCTCCATTAGCGAATAAAATTCGGTTTAAAATCGAGAAAGCAACGATCTCTGATTCTTTTAAGTATTCACTTTATTATAGAACAATGATTTTTCACTATGATATAGAGAGGGTCTGGAACGAAGGGGGTTAGTCCTTTAGAGAACGTCTTGGCCATGATTTTCCTCGACCCCGCTCCCTTTTCGCGCGAAATCAAGAGCTCAAGGTCAGTAAATGAAACGTAAATGTCGCCTTATAAGTTAGACGTGGATCTGTCATGTGTCTAATCAGTTGCGCTCATTATTGATTCTGTCGAGATACGAGCAGTTGCTGTGCGGCAGGCGTCCATTCAAAATACATTATGATATATATATATATATATTACACTACACACGTGGCAGATTAACTATTGCGTATTCATTGTTCTACTATATCTCCGCCTATCTATTTTCTCTCTTGTTACGTGCTTTCCGTGCAATTAATCAGATCGCTCAGTTTGATATCGCTTTTCTTCGGTGCATGTACAGTTTCATAAATATTCTGTGTAAATACCATGGTGTGTCTACACTCGAAAAAATTCGAAGATCCGTCGACGGTGATCAAAGACGAGATATCTCTCGGAACACGGATCCGAACGCTTCGCGTCAATGTACAGTATAATTATCGTTTGCGCAGACTAATCTATTTGAGAGTCGCTTGTAAAAGTGCCGGCATGTCCCGCTGCTGTTCTACATTTATTTTGAATACTCGGTAATCACGTTCAGCTTTCTCCAGACTTCGAGAAATCAGCGGATACGTCGCGAGGAAGATTACCGGATTAATTTTGGTCTGCCACGTGTTCTAAAGTCACACACACTAGCATATACCTTTTCGTTTCTTTTCTCTCTCTCTCTCTCTCTCTCTCTCTCTGTCTATCCATTTTTATCGCTCTTGTTTAATTTGCCGTGTCAGTAGGTAACCCTCGTATAATACAAGGTACCTATATACTGATTGTACTTTGTTTCTAGTATGCCATTCATTTCTGCGGTGTGTACTACTCGAGTCAACTGTGCAAAGCTAAACGCTATGATCTGATCTATAACGCGCCGAGAGAAATCCCATTCACCGTTCGATCCATCGAATTTAGGCTTAATGAGAATCCATTTTGCATGGACCGTCAACAGGCCCTTTCTCTTCTAGATTAATAGGATCCACAGTCTGCTAATTAGTATCGGCTCAGACACTGAAAGAACGTATCGGATCATTCGAAACAAGCATTATATCAGACTCTGAACAATCAACTTGCGTTGCCCGAGACTCCGTAGTTGATTGTTGAGGGCCCGGTTCTCTCGGCGTTAGCTACCGTTGCGTCGTGCTAGTCTTGTCATTATGCGACCTTAAGCTGTAATCACCACTTGTAAATTACTCCAAAATCTCTATCGCGCGACACCAGCGTCCAAGACCTGTCCAGGGGCGTCCCTAAGTTAGCCTTCGATTAGATATGTGTAATATTTTTGATTGGCTGCCTCGCACGCGGCAGTGTTCGTTTAACTCTTAGCCTTACAACGAGGAAAGACGAAGGTAGCCCGAGTCGACACCGTATGCACAGGTGTCCCGAATGTCACTCGAAATTGAAAAACTGAGATAGATTCTAGCAACTTTCTCCTTTACAACAATCTTCTCCGCGACGTCGTTAACGAGTTATTAACGAAAAACAGTGACCAATAAGACGCGAGTATCGCTGACGCGAAGCGATCGAGCCAATCAGCTCGGGCCAGTATCTCTCGCTAATAACTCGTCAACGACGCCGCGAAGAAAATTGTTGTAAAGGAGAAAGTTGCTTCAAATGTTCCCATCTCTCGCGATTGCGAGTGACTTTTGGAACACCCTGTATACATACATTCTGCATGTCTAGCCAGTGATCAAAGTATATATATATATCTATATTAACACCTTTCTAACAAGTAGCCAAAACGGAGAGTAACATCGTTATGATTATGTTTGTAGTAACAATTGGTTTGTCGATCGTAATACATTTCTGTTTGATCCTCGCTGTACGTGACCAGGTGCTAATAACTTAGTCAGAGTTGAATCATTCTAGCGCCCATAATCCCGAATCTCGAACCGAACCTCGAATCCACGGAAGTCCTGGTACGGTTCGAAAAGACGATCGAACACTGCCGCGATTAGAGAGAACAGTCGATTGACACGCGTCTAGATCTTTGGAGGTTAGATCCTTGGGAGTCTAGAATTTTGGAGTCTAGATCTTTGGAGTCTGGATCTTTGGAGTTTAGATCTTTGGAGTTTAGGTCCTTGGAAGTCTAGATTTTCGAAGTCTAAGATTTTCGGAGACTAGATCTTCAGATTCTAGATCTTCAAAGTCTAGATCTTTAGTCTAAATCTTCGGAGTCTAGACCTTCGAAGTCTTTTTCAAAGTCTAGATCTTCAGAGCCTAGATCTTGAAACTCTAGATTCTCGGAGTCTAGATCTTCAGAGCCTAGATCTTGGGACTCTAGATCCTAGAAGTCTAGATTTTCAGGGCCTAGATCCTCGGAGCCTAGACTTTGAAGTCTAGATTTTCAGAGTCTAAATTTTCAGAGTTCAGATTTTCGGAGTCTGGATCTCTTCCTCGATCAACGAGACTTTAATTGCTTCGGGTCGGCCCTGCATGGATCGTGTTCAGTACACAGTTGACCCGATCTCTTTAGCGACCGATCGTGTCGCTTACCCTCGATCCCGTCGATCCGTTCAGTTTTGCATCGAGCCTCGCGAGATCAATATAAAAAACCGCCGGGGGGAGAATAGAGCCAGGGTATCGCCTATGAACGGATGGACGTGCGGGGATAGGCTGATGTGCTGAGCAACGCTGAGCAACACAGAATAGCGAAATCGAATGCCAATAATCGTTAACCATTTCTTGTGAAATTTTAACCCCGCCACATTGCCCGTGAGACGACTAACCTAATAGCCTAACGATGGGTATCCTTGCAGGTGCCGTACTGCGCCCAATTGGTGAGCAATAGCGCGTGTTGTGTGCATCGGTAATCACGTCACTTCTACCTCACCTATAATCTCTACCCGCCTCTTCTACTTTACTTTACTTTCGTTTCCGTATTAGTTTTCTTCTTCTCTTACGTTTCGATTAATGTCTTTCTACTGGTACTTATTATTATTATTATTATTATTATTATTTACTTTCGCTCATTACTAGTATCAAGCTCTCGAGTGCTTCCGTTTATAATCCCGCCTGCTTAGGTAGCTAGCACTGGTACCGAACCGCTTACGATCTACCCGTTCGATCCTCTATTTTTATTCCATTTCGAGCTGGGCATTGCTCACGGATATCGGCTGCTCGTTTCGGTCCATCCCCGCTATGTGGTTCGGGTAAGGCGCCCATCGGGCCCCGTAACCTGACCCATCGCCGGGGCTGCTCGACCGAGCGCCAATTGTTGCTATACTTGCTCAGCTCTGGTTTAGAACCATTAGATATACGCGACTCCCTTTTAAAGGTCTTATCGGTCGTACGATCTCCGCACGCTGGTCACGACGCTTCCTCTTGACGATTCCTTGGACCCTGTCCGGTTTATAAGCTGTCTATGTCACGTGACTGGTTCGTTCACGCCACGGATTCAATGGAAAGTTTTGCGTACGATCGAGCTGTTTTCTGATAGATGACGCGGGTGTCCGTTTACCTACTGCGTTACATGACTGCAATTACCTTAGTAATTCCTATGGAGGAAAACACGTGGCAAAGACTGCATTCGCCGCGGTGTCAAGGACCTGTCAAGAGTGAATCGCGAGCACGTCGCATGCTTCATACGTTGACTCCTTGTCAGAGGTGATCTTGATCGATGGATCGACGAGAGCTTCTCCTCAGCTTCGAAGCTGAGTAACTTTTTATTAAAAAGACGTTCGGATAATTTTAATTGCGAAATCGTCGGTCGATCGGTCAGGAGGCGTATGGGTCTCCCCATAGTCTGGTAATGGCTGAGTGCACGTTTAATAAAATCTCGCATGCGCCGACTCACCCACACTCTCACGACTAAAACCGACTCACTCGACTCGATTCTATCACCAATGGAACAATCAATGGAGACGCTCGCGCGCGCACACGTAACCACACACACACAAACACACCACGCGATCACACGCACACGTACACACACTCACACACAGAAATCTGCGCGCGCGCACGCACGTACACCTCGAGACGCACAGAGTCGTTCGCCGCTAGATCGCAGACTCTAGACCACTGCTGGCCGGTTCTTTTTTTTTTTTTCTCTCTCTCTTTGGTATCGGTTTACGGGGGGCGCACGGCGCACGTGGTGACAGACACACACAAAATGGAAGAGAAAGAAGGAACACACAGACTGCATTTTTGATTCGTTACTTTGTTTATTTCGTTGATTATGTTTTTTGGTTACACTTGAGCCTCTTTTGCACCCTCCTCTGATCTGCATTCGAGATTCGATAGAAGCACCAAGAGTCTCTTTCTCTGTCTCTCTCTATCGAGTGTTGTCCAATGCGACGATTCTGGCAAACATCGAACACCGTAGCCGACCTTTTTTTACCAGAATTCGGAACGATCGAATGGTTCGTGACCCTTTCGCGCCGAGCGTCGCATATATGCGGCATCGAAATGATGTGTATAGTATAAGAAGTGCCGTCTGTGGTAGATGACAAGATTTTTTCTAGTCGGCTGAACATTTTCTGTTAATTTTATTGGCACATTGGATTAATCACTTCTTAACCCTTTGCACTCTGAATTTGATTTCAATTTCGTTACAAGCAGCTCCCAACGCTTTTAAGTATTTCATTTGATATTTGGACGTGAAATAATGTCGACTGGGACTCGACGATGGAGCTCCTGAGATGAAAACTAATGTCGAGTCACACTCGACATAGGAATGCAAAGGGTTAAAGCATCTTAAATATTCTTAAAACTGTTTGTTGTTGCAACGACATCAAAACGTGTTGCGCCATTAACTTCGAGCACGAAATGCCGCGAGTTTTCGTTTAGCGACGGTGCTTCGGCGGACGGACCTGCCGCAGCGAAAGGGTTAACGATCATCGCGTACCAGAGAAACGCGCCGAGCTACACCGCCGCGATCCGCGAGGCCAAGACACCTCTGAAATGCTTGGCGCAACTAGCCACGGTGAAGGATCACGGCGTCTGGCCTCGTGGCGCGCGGTCGGCGTCGCCGTGCTCATCCCTCCGCGTTGCCAGAATCGCCGCGACCGTAGTAAAAGCCTAGACACGTTGTCGTCGGGTGTCAGATACATACTATGGAAATTCATTGTTTTGTCCCCCGATTGTAAGCATGTTGTCGTTAAGAGTCTTGTAACTTGTGATCGTGAAGCAATCAGTTTCCGAATGGGAGAACGCCGCCGGGATCTAACTTAGGGCAAGGCATCGCCGCTGCTGGATCATTCGCGGAGACGTCAGGCAGGATCGGTTTCGCACGTCGGTCTATCAGCAACGGGATCCCCGAGACGCCGAACGAAACAATGAATTGCATACTATGTGGAGGATTACCTAGTCTCCCTTCCGCGATGCGAAAAGTCTTGGGTGACCCTGCTAGAGAATGGCACCGCTACCAACAGCCGTCACTGTCACCTGTTCGCTAACACCGGACTACCCGACCGAAGGGACTTTACTAATTCGTGTAGAAGCTTTTGCAATTCGGTGCCACGAGCTCCACTGGCAGAAAGTATTCGATCGGAACCCTGTCGCCAGGTGGGTCTGATCGGATTTCGCGATCTTTTTGGACCCGTTGGTTTTCGATACTCGGACGTCGTGAAGGATTTGACGTTGGACGAGTACGAAATGCTGTTAATGTATATTGTTTTATAGTAAGAGAAATTGAATTGACATTTTTTAGGTGGTATAACTTTTTTAAGATTGGTTTAATGGAATTCAATTTGTTTTGTAAATGTTGGAGGGACTGATCTGCTGTATACTGACAGAGGTACTATATTTTGTGTACTATACTATTATATTACATTAATATATTATTAATATATTATATTATTATGTTACTATATTATTAATATGCTACATTACTAATATACTATATTATTATATCACTATATTAATATACTGTATTACTAATATACCATATTATTTCATTACTATGCTATATCATTTACTATTACTTTGAATTTAAGAAACGTAGACGAACTGTGGTTTTTGCACTTTCATCCGAGGCTGTGATAAAAATTTAAAAAATGTTTTTGGTACTTATTGGCGACTCGTATGCATGTTGATAATTTCATCGAAATCGCTTCACCTTGACACGAGCTGTAAACAATTAAAGATTAGAAAAAATTCCAACCAAGAATAGATCATTCCTACACGTTTCAGTGGATGTATCTTACCCATGGGTCAAACGATAATAAAAAAAATGTTGAACACTCATATAATTACCTAAGAGTATGAAATGTATTTTTTAAATTTGCATTGCAGGCTCAGATAAAACGGTGAAAATGACAGTACTTGTTTTATTCCATGAAATAGTACACTTAAAAAGTATTTCAAAAATTGTACAATGAACTAATCAGAAAAATTCAAGTCATTTGGACCAGTTTGAAAAGGAATTTACCATTTTAACCACCAGCATTGTCCTTTTCGAGGGCACATATGTATATCAAAATTTACAATATCAATTCAGGATTTGAAAATAAATAATAATAATGTTCAATTCAGTTTAAGCGAGCTTGAAATAAAAGACGTACGTAGGACCCCGCCAACACGAGGACAAACAAACGCTTGATTATTTCGATCGAATACTATTTGCCAGGGATGTACACGACGTAGTTTCACCGCTCCACTGGAACTTGCTAGCTCAGACATGTCCAACCACCGTGTTCGATGCGATCGAGCAAAGTAGACTCCGTCTTCCAGCTCGAGTCCGCCTCCTTTACTTCAGCGGACGATGACCGCCAGCTGGAGGGATTGTTGCGCAAACACGATACCAATCTGCGTTCATTTCTTGTAGGAAGCGAACAGCAAGGCGTTAAGCAAATCTCCCAGAGTCTGTAGGTGGAGCCAGTAGTATAAGCTTGAGCATCCGGACACGTCTGAGCTAGCGATTGATCCTCTTCACGGCCACCACCCTCGAGTGGACTACGCCTGAAGACGCGTTTGCTATATCGGCGATTCGACGAGAATCGAGCTTGTAATATTTTCTTAGAGTCCACTCAAGGGTAGAGCGATCCCGATCCGATGGAGAAGCGAAGGCTCTAGCGGCCAAGACTTTTCGCGGTGTGCCAGAGAAGGTACCGTACGTGAAGGGACGCACGCGAAAGACGAAAGCGGGTCGCGTTCTATCCGCCGTGGCTAACGCAGTGTCGAACGAACCTCTCCGTAGGACGGGCAGCTATGCTGCAGCTACGATTACGGCTGCGCTGGCGATCTGGGTGACAACGAGCAGCAACGTCCTCCAGTCGTTGTTCCTGAGCCTGTCGTACGCGGTCTACCGGGCCCTGCGGGGTCACCGATGGCAGACAGTGCACCGGAAGCAGCTGTACCAGCGGTTACCGCTCCTGCCGGTGTCCCGACAGTTGCCAGCAGCTACCTACTGTCGCCCTCGTCTTCTTCCTCGTCCGTCGGCACCGGCGTCGGCCGAAAAGCTCACTGGACTCTGCAGCGGAACACGGTGCAGCCATCGCAGCAGCAGCAAAGAGACGACCGACGTCTCCGGCCGCAGCAACAAGTCGCGGCCACGGCGAGGTACCAGGTGGCCGTCGGAGGCGCGCCGACGTCGTCGACGGTTCAACGCGCGCCTGTCACAGCGACGCCGGCGTCGTCGCCGGCGACGGCGACGTCCAAGCTCCCGCGCCAAGAGTCCGAAGCATCCGCTCCGCGTCGCCAGCGAGCAAAGTCCGCCGCCAGCGGCCCCGCGAGTCATCGAACCAACGCGTCCTCATCATCGTCCCCGTCCTCCTCGCCGGCCCTCCCGGTGCCGGTGTCCTCCGGGACTCGGCTGGGCCCGGAGGAGACCGCGTCGACCACCCCCGCGACCGGCGTCGCTCGCACCGACTACCGGCAGACCTCCCCGACCCGACATCGGAGGAGCGACGAGCCCGCCGCGCAGGACAGCGCTACTTGAGCCAGGCGACGCTGCCGACAGCTAGAAGAGACAGCAATCAGCATTGGCAAGGCATTCCAGGGGGTGTAGAAGCTACACGTGTAGCCGGATACGTTAGGAGCGAGCGAAGCGTTCTCCATGGTCGCCTCGGTTATCCGACGGGCACGTGGTCGAGGGAAACGCGGGAAGAAAGAAACGGCTGCCATCAACCGGTGCTTCGAGGCAACGAAGAGGACTCGTCGATGTTGCCGCGTCTCGTCGATGCTCCAGCTTCCATGGCACGGCAAGGCCGCCGCGGTCCAACCAACGTCGCGGAAGAGACTGTTTCTTTCACGGCCGACGCGAGCCGACAAGAAGACGGCGGCGGTGCGGCCGAAAGGCTCGGAGGACGATCGGCGCGAGTCGGACCCCCGCTTCTAGTCTGTTTTAGAGTCGCGTCGCGGACGGCACTCGGGGTGGGCGGTGTCTCGGCGATTACTTGTTCGATCGATCGCACCGTTACCGGGGGAATTTGGTGCCAAACGCGAGCCTGCCAACAAAGCCGACGCGGACGCGGAGACATTGTTTCTCCTTTTGTTTGGTACTCGAAAGGGGACAGCCGTACGTCGTTGCTACCGATCGTCGTAGCCTTCGATGGGTCAAGCATAAAGGTAGTCGCAGCAATAGCACAGCCAGCAGAATCGAGAAACTGAGCCCTTCCCCTTCTACTCCCTCCCTCCATCCCTTCCTTCCCCCCGAACACGACAGAGAGCGGCGCGTCCCCTCTGGACTCGTGCGCGCCCCGCGAACCGAGCGCGAACACTCGGCATGCTTTCCGCAAATTCCTTCTTGGCGTGTTTCATTGAACAGGTAGCGCACAATATTTGGGCCTTATAAAGTATATAAATTGTTCGATGTTCCGCTGCGGCGAACCTCGCTCGACAAGCGCCAACGTGTCGCGCGGACGAGGATTGCGAATGTAAAAAAAAGCAGTGTATAATTATCGTAAGGAATTGAATATCCCAACGAGGACAAAGTTATTTAAACATAGGAGAGTTCCGTAACATGTATAAATATATACTATAATATATACAAATATACATATATGTATAACATATGAATATATATTTATATTTGTATGTATATATATTTATGAACGAAACAAAAACAAGAAGTCTATACATATATATTATATACATATAGTATATATATATACATATATTACATATACATAATGTATATTCGCCGAGAACATGGGTGGACTAAACACGGAGAACCCCTATCGATGTTGAGTATGTAAATCGGAACGACGACTAACGACTATTAAATTTATTGTAATTATGGATGATCATATCTCGTGACAATATAGATGACGCGCGGTAATTCTTATCGGATGAGGGCTATACACAATCAATTATAGCTTTCGTGTTTTCTCTGGCGAAATATAGTCTACGCTTGGAAGTAAACTTAAGGATCATTAGGGTATCGATCGGGTTAAGTCGAAAAAATCACGAAGCACAGGCGGCCATACCTGGTTCAGTTTCTCTGGTTCCGGACGCTGGCCCGGTTTATGCCTGATCCAGGTGTCGAATAATCATCGAACGCGCAACGTGTGCCTCCGCGGTTTACGAGGCCTTTTGGACGACGAGCATTGGCGGCCCCGTCGGACGTGTCTGACGGACGATCGTCTCAACCTTTCGGAACCCATTTTCACCGGTCTCTAACTAGAACTCGGGCCTAGAAGTACCGCGCGCGATCGTCGCGCTCGGATCACGGTGGTTTTACGGCGTTCGCGACGGTTTTACGGAGTTCGCGACGGTTTCACGGAGTTCGCGATGGTTTTACGGAGCTCGCGATGGTTTTACGGAGTCGACGATGGTCGGCGGGATTATTTATAGGATTAACGTCGGGACAGGTGTTCGATGGTTGGATTCGCTCGGTGCCGGAACGGAGGCGCGGCAGAGAATCCTCGACAATACAACGACCAGAAACGGATGAACGAATGGAAACGAAGACACGGTCAGGTCGCAGACACGTCCGATTGTTCGCCATGCCCGATTAGAGGTCTCCTGTTCAATTATTAGTTGTACACCGGACGATGAACGTGCCGGCTCGCTCGAACGATTCTTTATCTCGCTCAACCAAACGCGACCACTATGACTACATTCCTCCTTGATTAACAATAAGTAGGCACTAATGAGAGAAACATATAAATATATAAATATATATATATATACATATACATATATACATATATATATATCTATATATATATGTATATAAATATATATATAAATTACCGAAGGGAGGGAGCCGAGAGAGAAAGAAATTAATAAATAAAATTAAATAAATGAACGACTAAATAAAGAAAGCACGAGTATATATACATATATATATATATATATACATATATTACGTGTATGTATACATATTGCAAAGGGAAGGAACGGTGATGTACTCGAGTGAATAATAGATATTATAATCGACCTGCTGACCGGAAGCAAGCGAAGTGTGTAGAGACGTTGTGTGTAACATGCATTCGAGAGTTCATCGGTAATCGTTTGTTCAATGTGCAATAACTTAATAACGGTATCGGATTTATTTGCGAGACGAGGCTCCCGTTGATCACGGATCAATCCGGATCCCCCGTTCAGGCAACACGGTACACTTCGCTTTGGATCGCGTGGCTGTCGATCGCCACGCCGTTTACCCGCGCCGCCAGACTGTGAGCGTCAATGTGCTCGCAGAACACGCGTCTCGGTTCTCCGTTCGCTCGATCTTTCGCATCTTTCGTTCTCGATCCGCGTAGATCACAGTCCGGTAGCAACCAGCGCGCAAAGGAGAACGTCGCACACCCACGCCGTTCGTGCATTGTACACCAAACAGCGGTGCACGCTCTCTCCGACCGCACCGCTCAGGCCTAAAGAACGAATTCCACGTGACCTATTTCACCGCGAACTCAACGATTAAACTTATTCTTTGAGCATTTCCCGCGCGCAGCTCCCCCACTCTCGGCGTCAAAGGACGGTTCGAAGGGGCCGTAATCCCCGTGGTTCGAGACGTCAACGAGACGAATCGGCGAACAGTCACGCGTACCAACGCCACGAGAACGCGCGAAGCGGCGGACGCTCGTGCTTCACCATTGTTTTACGGACATCATCCTAGTCGTTGTCGATTATTCCTTCGTTCGCGGGAGGTCGAGCGACGGTTTCCCCCGTTTCCGCGGGACTCCGTCGCGTTCCGTTCACTTCGGGAATCAACGGGCGCGCGGACGCCTTAAAAAGAGCCCGTTCGTGGCCCGCAGCTCGGCGCGCCGCGAGCGCAATCGAACGCCGTCGCAAGCCGACGCCGGAGGCCCGCGCGACAGCCTGAACGAATCATATTAATTAATCTTAAATAACGACTAATAACGCTGTGTTGCTCCTGGTAAACTGTATATAGACGTGTAATGTTCTAGTAACAGCCATTAGCGGGGCGTACGATTATACATATTATACATAACACAGAACATATTATAATCGCGAACGAGGCTAATCTCGACCGTGCGAATATTGACTGCATAAACGAACGAATAAACGTAAACAGCAACGTGTAACACGAATTTACTGACGAACGGATGGATGATGCTGCTGATACGGGTGATGATGAACACCGGGAGCGAGAAAGGGAAAGAGAGAGGGAGAGAGAGAGAGAGAAAGAAAGAGAGAGAGAGAAAACGAGAGTGTAAGGGTGGGGTGAGGGGGAGAGGGAGAGAGATTCGAGAAATTAGTCGATAAAATAGAAAATAACCGATCTCCTTGCTCTCGTTCTTTTTCTCTCTCTCTCTCTCTCTCTCTCTCTTTCTCTCTCCCTTTCTCTCTCTCTCTCTCTCTCTCTTTCTCTCCCTTCCTCCCGCTCCCTCGCTCTTCCCGCGATAATCACGGTTCCTCGTATCCTGAGGAGCGGTGCGAAGAAGGTCGCGGCGCATCGTGCCGTAAAACTAGTATACAATTAAACTACGAATAATAGATCGTATTAATTATTGTATTATCGATATCGTGTTAAGCATTTACGACGACTAATCTCGAGGATCGAGGACGGAGACCGGGCGGAGCCAGGACGTCCACACGGGGCAGGTTCTCCTCTTCAGGTTCGAGCGGATCCGGAACAGCGAGGATCGGTTCGACAGGCCGATCGTACACGATCGATCGATCGATCGGCGAAGATATTTCGCGCGTCTCCCGAGGGCCGCCGGGATGGCTCGTCGCCGTTTCGCACTTTGATACGAGCGTAGTAGACTGATAAGACTGTTCTAGGGACGCGCCGAACACTTTGCAACGAAACGAGAAAGTTTCCCCGTCGGCTTCCCTTTGGGGAGATCCTCTTCTTCTTCTTCTTCTTCTTCTTTTTCTTCTTTTTTTTCTTTAGAAGCATCGCCTAGCCCTCTCATCGATCGCTCCCCACACGATGCTGTGCTCCCGGAACGCCGGGCGACGAGCCGTTCCGCTTGCTCTCGGTTCCGTTTAGGAAGCTAGGCAGACAGACAGATCTCTTAATCAGGTAGGTAGGCTAGGTAGGTCTTCCGCGACCAATTTGCTCGAAAGTGGGAGCAACGAATCGGACATAGAGAAACGTGTCGGGCCTAAAGAAACGAGAGCTCGCGTTTAGACGATTCGCGATGCCGCTCCGTGCTCGTTCGGGAAGCTGCTGGCTCGGAACCGGAAGGCCGGGAAGAACCGGCGAGGACGCGGTTCGGTCGAACGCTCGAACCGATCGATTCGGTCGTCTCGCTGAAACTCGACCGGGTTGCTATCGAACT
Source organism: Augochlora pura (assembly GCF_028453695.1). Classification (NCBI taxonomy): domain Eukaryota; kingdom Metazoa; phylum Arthropoda; class Insecta; order Hymenoptera; family Halictidae; genus Augochlora; species Augochlora pura. Next base: position 16,194,915 of record NC_135776.1, on the reverse strand, counting down.
TCGGACCAAGGACGACCGTCGGCTGAACCACAGTGTGTTTAATTACGACGAGACCTCGGATACGTCGGAGAACTAAATGCGAAATCCGAGCGGACTGTTTTAAGCAAGTAGTTAAGGAACACCACAGCCTGAGGACTTCTTTTATAGTGTTACATAATGTTAATAACAGTTACCGTTACTCCAGACTACTGCTACTACTAATACTATTACTATTACTACTACTATTACTTACTATTACTACTACTGCTACTGCTACTATTACTACTATTCCTACTACTACTATTACTACTACTTCTACTACTACTAATACTATTACTACTACTGCTACTACTTCTACAGTTACTGTTACTGCTACTGTTACTACTACTGTTACTACTACTACCACTACTACTATTACGATACCTATTACTAATACTATTACTGTTATTATTACTAAAATTACTACACTGCAGCTACCACTACTACACATAACATAAAAGTCAGTAGTGGTTGTTATGTTTAATAGAACAACTGCTACTGACATAACTTTCACATAACCAGAACTACTACACAATAACTACTACTAGTACTACACAACAGCTACTACTACACTATTACTACTACTACTACACAACAACTACTACAATTACTACCACTACAGTACTACCACTACTACTACTTCTAATTCTACACTGCTACTACTACAACACTACTGCTACTGCTACTACTACACTATTACTGCTACTACTACACTGTTGCTACTAGTACTACACTACTACTACTATTACACAACTACTACACCTACTACTACTAGTACGCCTAATTACTGTACCGAAGTAACTACTACAACGACTACTAGTAAGCGTTTATTAAAAGGAAAAGAAAAATTCGAAAAAAGAAAGTGAGAAAGCGAAATTCGTAAGCGAGAGGAAGAGAGAGAGAGAGAGAGAGAGAGAGAGAGAGGAAAAGAGTGAAGGAGAGTAAGAGAGATCTACTAAAGAAGCCAGCCTAGTCCCAGTTTAATCTCTGCTAACCGTAGACGTTACTACCGTTACTGGCACTAATGTTACCCCATCATCGACTTACTCTATCATGTTTTGTTCGATTGCGATTTATATGTGATCACATGGCTCCCGCGTCCTCGTCGAGACACCAAGACGTCCCTCAATCGTTCGATTGATAAGTTTCTTGGCGTCTCTCGATCTCGGAGAAATCAGAATCGACTAACAATCGAGCGTCGTGCACGTCCACGACACTAAAACGATTCAATGCTTATTGTCACTAAACAATTGAGCGAGGCTCTACTAGCGTTTATCGTCGAATAGACTCGCTATAGTGGCTGGCGCTATCGTCACTGCCCGGACTACTATCACCGTCATCTTTGTTCATTCGGTCATCATCCGATCAGGGTACAGGCGGTGGACGGTCGTGGACGTACGAGTATCGTTAACCAACGACAGCAATTGTTAACCAATTGCTAACCAACACGACAGCAATTGTTAACCAAC